>NC_053425.1:72098445-72306543 GCF_007990345.1 Gossypium hirsutum
AACCGAGTCCATAAAAAATTAATCCATATCTATATTATGTGTGACATGAGTATTGGAAGTTTCATTCCCAATTTGCCAATGTATAAAATATAAATAGGATCGATATAGACATGGTGAAATATAATAAGGCAATTAAAAGGTCTATAATGCATGTTGTGAAAAATGGGTTGCATGTCAAATTACCCAAAATTGAGCTAGTGTGGCCAGCAGATGGTGGAAAAATGTGGGAACATGTGGCCTAGTGAGGTATGTAGAAAAAAAATAAAATAAGGAGTAGGGTAATAAAGAAAGAAAACAAAAAAATGAGTGTTGTCCCCCCCCCCCATGCCGTGAGCTAAAGAAAGAAAAGAAAAACTGTCATGACCTCTTTCATCCCTTTTAGACCGAAAATTCTAAGGGAGGAGGAAGGAGTCTGCTTCAGTGGTTGGAAGAGAATTAAGAGAATTGGCCATGCATTAACAGATGAGTATTTGATATATTCTGAGATCGTATGAAGTTAAGTTGAATACCTAGCCATGGTCAAACTGTAAATGATGGAGAGATACGCCATGCGTACATCTGGTTGGATGAGATGGGGGAGGCATGAAGAATAAACGCCTAGGGGATTGGTAATGCCATTGCATCAAAAGAACTGAATATATTGTGGATGAGTACTGAATTCTTTTTTTTAAGCATGAGTGAGCACATAGTGCATGGGCTAGATGGGAAGAACGCTAGCAAGTTGGTGCAAGCCGAATATAATTGTAGGAATGAGTAAGCATTGCAAAGGATGGAAAGGGAGAGAAGCTACTAGTGTATAAATAAAAAAATTAGAAAATTTGCTTAGGTTATATGATTAGGAATGGCCATGAGTAAATAGATATGAATGTTAGATAGGCATATAGGACACAGGATAATGATTCCAAATGACAAGTGGGTAAGTAGGGTAGCGAATAAAACAACAAGCAGTCATGGATGAAATATACAAGGCGTAAACAGTTGATTAGATTAAGCCAGGAGTAAAGGAAGATCAGCAAAGCAAAGAAAAGACATCGAGTAGCCGAGTTGGAACCATCTACCCAACACAAGTAACATAGCATACTGGTATGATAAAGGATCGTAATACCTAACCATTGTGTTAAGAGATGAAAGTAACAAATATATGAAGTAGAGATGAAATGCGAATGTAAAAAGAAGTGAAGCCTATGAGTGCTGGTTTCGGCACTAAGGTGCGGGCATAAGTGTTCACGGTCATGAGATTGGCACTAAGTGTGCGGTTTTAAATTGTACAGCACTAAGTGTGCAGTTTAAAGTACATGGCACTAAGTGTGCGTGGTTGATTATTAAGCACATGTGTGCGAACCCAATATATATTTCTATAATTATTTACATTAAGGGTGCGACCTTACCGGAGTTCGATTTTGGACAGCGGAAAAGGTAAGTGTGCGAACTTGAAATGCATGGCACTAAGTGTGTGAGTTTAAAGTGCATGGCACTAAGTGTGCGCGGTTGATTATTAAGCACTATGTGTGCGAACCCAATATATATTTTCTATAAATTATTTACATGAAGGGTGCGACTTTACCGAGTCAATTTGGACAGCGGAAAAGGTAAGTACCTTGAGTTCATGGCTAATAGGCGCTATGTTTATATTTGGAGTTGAGCTGGTAAGTTTGAACCTATGTGACGATTATAGTTGAAGTCACGTACATAAGGTCATTGTGGAATAGGTGAAAGTTCGTTTAATTGTATGATTATAACGAAATAAAATGATGTATGAAAGGCCAATGTAGGACTGGTATGAGATTGAACCATAGGGTTTAAGGACTATGGTAAGTTGGTAGGATGGAGTACTTAACCTCATTCATTGTTTCCTGTTGTGAAATTTTATTATGATGTTGTGGAATCTTGCACTGATTATATATCATTCGTTGCTGCCCTATCAGTTTCTTGGACCGCCTTGCGTGATCGGCCGTCCGAATCATCACAACCGCTAGCAGTTGGTACTTCTTTAGTCTAGGAGAAATTTCGCATTATGTATATTTGTTTTACTTGGTATTAAACTTTTAGCCATGCGAAATGCATAAATGTCGTTGGGTGGTTCATAACGTAGTCAATCGATAATCGATTTTATCCAAGTCATGGTTGATTGTTTTGGTGTTAAAATTCATGATATGGAAATAGTGTAGTAGGGGGATGCTTGTCAATGATAGCCTTGGCATGGCTAGTCATGATCATAATTTGTGATATGTATGACGAATTACTAGTTAGATCAAGGAGAAATCACGAAATGGGCATAGTTGCTTTCGTAACAGATGCTGGCAGCAGCAGTGACGTGAGATTGGAAAATCACTAAAAATAGTAGAGTGCAATAAATTGAGAATAAATTATGTATTCGAAGCTCGATGAGTCTATTTTCATATAGAAGCAACGAAAAGATCATATGGACAGTATGTTAAGAGATATTCAGGTTCTCGTGAGACAGGCCAGAACGGTTTCTGGATTCCCTGTTCCGACTTGGAAATTCATTAAATTAACCAGAGACAATTAGGAGTCATACCATATATGGATAGATTCCTCTCTGAGTCTAGTTTCTATAGAAACAAACGGCATCATATTGAAGCCTGTGCAGGGAGATATCAGGTCGTAATGCCAAAGGTCAGTGTAGTCGATCCGTAACATGGGAGACTTGACTAATAACTGTACTAATGGCCGACCAAAAATCTAGAAAAAAATAGTAATGGCATATATCTAGTTTCAGGAAAAATCACGAAATATTTGAGTGTGAAACCAAGATATGATTTTAAAGCGACTAGTAACAGATTGGCATGTCGAGAAATATTTTATAAAGGGTTTAAAGTCTGTAACATCTCGTGTTCGACTCCGGTGTCGTCTCGGGTTCGGGGTGTTACATTTGATTGGTATCAGAGCTATGGTTAGTCGGTTCTAGGACTACCATAGCACGTATGAGTCTAGCTAACATGCCGAATGTTATGTTAACTGTGTGATGATTCTGACGGTTAAAATTTATGTTTGATTAGTAAATGATCCCGGTGTAGAGAGAACCTGGCGGATGACATTGAAAGGTAGCGGCTGCTCCTGCACAAGGACACCGCCTGTTGAACCTCAGTCATCTGCGAATAATCAAGGTGAGGGGGCTAAACAAGCCTTCTTTACCATGATGAATGAGTGGGTCGCGCAGTATGCCCGAACCAATCCGCTGTCCAACAATTCCCGAATTTGAATAATCCACCCCCGGAGCCAGTAATGCCATCAGTTACTGATCCTGTGAGGCTGAGTAAGCCACCTGTAGACTTGATTAGGAAGTGCGGGGCTGAGGAGTTCAGGGCCATAGTTACTGATGATGCTGAAAGGGCGAGTTCTGGCTTGATAACACCATTCGGGGTTTGATGAACGTCATGCACACCCGATGAATGTCTAAAGTTGCTATATCGTTGTTGCGGGACTCAGCCTACTATTGGTGGAGGACCCTGATTTCCATAGTCCCAAACGAACGAGTAACTTGGGACTTCTTTCAGACGGAATTTCGAAAGAAATATATTAGTCAACGTTCATTGATCAAAAGCGTAAGGAATTCTTGGAACTCAAGCAAGGCCGTATGACAGTATCTGAATACGAACATGAATTCGTAAGACTAGTAGGTATGCCCGGGAGTGTGTAGCTGATGAGGTTGCTATGTGCAAAAGATTCGAAGAAGGATTGAATGAAGATTTAAAGCTACTAATGGGTATTTTGGAAATAAAAGAATTCGCAACACTAGTCGAACGAGCCTGCAAGGCGGAAGAACTTGGAAAGGAGAAGAAGAAGGCTGAATTTGAAGCTAGAGACTATCGTAAAAGATCGACGGGTAAAGCTCCGTCTCAGCCGTAAAGAAGTTCAAGGAGGACACTAATAAGTCGAGGACGACTGCGGGAATTCCATCAGAGCAAGACCATCGACGGACTCCCGAGCTACTTCGGTAGCTAGTGTGGGCAATAATCGTCTAGAGAAACCTGAATGTCCCCAATGCGGAAGACGACACATAGATGAATGTGGGGTAAGTCTATTAACAGGGCTTGTTACGGATGCGGTTCGAAGGACCGCTTCATTAGAGATTGCACGGAGCTTGATGAGAAGAATAAGATTCAAGGTGCAAGACCTAGTGGAGTGACAACTAGAGGTAGACCACCGAGAATTTTAGGAGGTAGGGGTGGTAGTCAGAGAGGGACCTCTGATACGGCTGTTCGAGCCGAGAACCGTACTCCTGCTAGAGCATATGCCATTCGCGCACGAAGGAGGCATCCTCCCCTGACGTCATCACTGGTACCTTCACTCTCTTTGATACTAATGTGATTGCATTGATTGACCCTGGCTCTACTCATTCATATGTATGCGAAACCTTAGCATCCAGTAAGACTCTACCTGTTGAGTCTACTGAGTTCGTAATTCGAGTGTCAAACCCTTTGGGTCAATGCGTACTTGTGATAAGTGTGTAAGAGATGCCCTCTAAAAATCCGAGAATCCTGTCTTCCGGCCGATTGATGCTTTGCCGTTGACGAATTTGACGTTATTCTTGGTTTGGATTGGTTGACCGCGCATGATGCGTTGTGAATGCAAAAGCAAGACATGATTGAGTGCGCAAATAACGAGATAATTCGAATTGAGTCTACGGACTTAAGGGGTGCCAGCTGTAATATCAGCAATGTTGGCCCAGAATATGTAAGAAAAGGGTGCGAAGCATACCTTGCGTATGTACTTGATGACAAAGAGTTAGAAAAGAAACCCGAATTGTGCAGTGGTTGTGAATACCCGATGTTTTCCTGAAGAATACCGGGTTTACCACCTGTTCGGAGGTAGAGTTGGTATTGAGCTGTACCTGGGACTACGCCGATTTTGATAGCTCCGTATCGTATGGCACCAACCGAGTTAAAAGAGTTAAAATCTCAGTTGCAAGAATTGACGGATAGAGGTTTTGCTCGACCAAGTTTCTCACCTTGGGGTGCACCAGTATTGTTCGTGAAAAAGAAGGACGGAACCATGAGGTTGTGCATTGACTATCGTCAACTAAATAAAGTGACGATAAAGAACAAATATCCGTTGCCGCGCATCGATGATTTGTTCGACCAACTGAAGGGAGCCTCAGTGTTCTCAAAAATAGATTTGAGATCGGGCTATTATCAGTTGCGAATTCGAGATTCGGACATACCCAAAACTGCTTTCAGAACGAGGTACGGTCACTACGAGTTCTTAGTGATGCCGTTTGGGCTCACTAATGCCCCTGCGGTATTTATGGATTTGATGAATCGGATCTTCAGACCATATTGGATCGGTTCGTAGTTGTGTTCATTGATGACATCTTGGTCTATTCAAGAGACGAGATCGAACATGCTGAACACTTGAGATTAGTGTTGCAAGTTTTGCGGGATAAGAAGTTATATGCTAAGTTCAGTAAGTGTGAGTTCTGGTTAAGAGAGGTTAGCTTCTTGGGTCATGTGGTATCCGCATCGGGTATTCGAGTTGACCCGAACAAAATCTCAGCCATACTTAACTGGAAACCTCCGAGAAATATTACTGAGGTTCGGAGCTTTTGGGACTCGCCGGTTATTACCGACGATTGTCAAAGGTTCTCGATGATAGCCACACCAATGACGAAGCTACTTCAAAAGGATGCTAAGTTCGAATGGACGGAGAAATGTCAGAAAGGCTTCGATCAACTGAAAACTCATTTGACTGAAGCTCCAATTTTAGTGCAACCCGAATCAGGCAAACAATTTGTCATTTATAGTGACGCATCCCTACTCGGGTTGGTTGCATATTGATGCAAGAAGGCCGAGTTGTGGCCTATGCGTCGAGACAATTGAAGCCACACGAGAGAAATTATCCAACCCATGATCTCGAACTAGCCGCCATCGTATTCGCTTTGAAAATATGGCGACATTACTTGTTTGGCGAAAAGTGCCATGTATTTTCGGATCACAAAAGTCTCAAATATTTGATGACTCAAAGAGACTTAATTCTGCGACAAAGACGTTGGCTTGAGTTGTTGAAAGATTACGAGCTTGTCATTGATTACCACCCGGGAAAGGCTAATGTGGTTGCGGACGCCTTAAGCCGGAAATCGCTGTTTGCTTTACAGCGATGAATGTGCACTTGTCTGTTCTACCCGACAATGTGTTAGTAGCTGAATTAAAGGCCAAACCATCATTGATTCATCAAATTCGTGAAGCTCAGAAAGTCGACGATGAATTGGTTGCAAAACGGGCTGAATGTATTCCGAATATGGAATCCGAATTTCAAATTGATGATGACGATGTTTGAGGTTCAGAAGTCGTTGTGTGTTCCAAGAAATTCAGAACTCATTTCGATGATTCTGAACGAAGCTCATTGTAGCCGAATGTCAATTCACCCGGGGAGTACGAAAATGTACAACGATTTGAAACGACGGTTTGGTGGCATGGTATGAAACGGGACATCTCCGACTTTGTTTTGAGATGTTTAATATGTCAACAAGTGAAAGCGGAACATCAAGTGCCTTCAGGATTACTTCAGCCGATGATGATACCCGAGTGGAAATGGGATCGAGTCACAATGGACTTGTGTCCGGACTACCATTGTCAACAAGTAAGAAGGATGCGATTTGGGTTGTTGTTGATAGACTGACTAAGTCGGCTCACTTTATCCCCGTGCGTACGAATTTTTCATTGGATAAACTAGCCGAATTGTATGTTTCTCAGATTGTGAGATTACATGGAGTACCTATTTCTATCGTGTCGGATAGAGATCCGAGATTCACCTCGCGATTTTGGAAGAAATTGCAAGAAGCTTTGGGTACCAAGCTGCATTTAGCACCGCTTTTCATCCCCAAACCGATGGTCAATCCGAGCGGATAATTCAGGTACTCGAGGATATGCTGAGCTGCTGCATCCTTGAGTTTAGTGGTTCATGGGAACGGTATTTACCTTTGATTGAATTCGCTTACAACAATAGTTTTCAATCAAGTATTAAGATGGCACCTTACGAGGCTTTGTACGGTCGTAAATGCCGTACACCATTGTTTTGGACCGAGCTCGGTGAAAGTAAAATTTTCGGAGTTGATTTGATTAAAGATGCCGAACAGAAAGTAAAGGTAATCCGTGAAAGTCTGAAGGCAGCCACAGATCGTCAAAAATCGTATGCGGACTTGAAACGAAAGGACATTGAATATCAGGTGGGAGATAAAGTGTTCCTTAAAGTTTCGCCTTGGAAAAAGGTACTCAGGTTTGGCCGTAAGGGCAAGTTGAGCCCGAGATTCATTGGGCCGTACGAAATCTCCGAACGAGTTGGTCCGGTTGCGTATAGATTGATTTTGCCCCCTGAGCTTGAAAAGATTCACGACGTCTTTCATGTTTCGATGCTTCGACGCTATCGATCTGATCCATCGCATATAATTAGCCCATCAGAGGTTGAAATCAAGCCGATATGAGTTATGAAGAAGAACCGATACGTATCCTAGCTCGTGAAGTGAAGGAGTTGCGAAACAAAAGGGTTCCGTTAGTGAAGGTGTTATGGCTCAAACATGGGATCGAGGAAGCTACTTGGGAAACCGAGAGCTCGATGAAAGAACGATACCCAAACCTATTTACCGGTAAGATTTCGAGGACGAAAATTTCTTAAGTGGGGAGAGTTGTAACAGCCCAAAATTGACCCTAGTCGGGAAGTGGTTTCGGGACCACAAAACCGAGTCATAAAAATAATTAATTTCCATATTCTATGCTTATTATGTGTGTACATGAGTATGTGGAAGTTTCATTCTCCAATTTTGCCAATTGTATGAGAAATTATTAAATAGGGATCGATATGAGACATGGTGAAAAATGATAAGCTAATTTAAAATGGTCTATTAATGCATGTTGTGAAATGATGGGTTTGCATGTCAAATTACCCAAAATTTGAGCTAGTGGTTGGCCATGCTATGGGTGGAAACATGTTGGGAACATGTTGGCCTAGTGAGGTATGTTAGAAAAAAATAAAATAAGGAGTATGGGTAATAAAGAAATGAAAACAAAAAAATGAGTGGTTGTTTCCCCCCCCATTGCCGTGAGCTAAAGAAAGGAAAAGAAAAACTTGTTCATCCTTTTTCATCCTCTTTGACCGAAAATTCTAAGGAGGAGGAAGGAGTTCTTGCTTCATGTTTGGTTTGGAAGAGAATTAGGAGGAAGTTTGGCCATGCATGTAACTAGATTGAGGTATGTTTGATATTATTCTTTGAGATTCATGTATATTTTAAGTTGTAAGTTTGAAATCTACCTAGCCATGGTTCAAACTTTGTTAAATGATGGAGATGATATTCGGCCATGCATGTTACATTCTTGGTTGGTATTTTGATGTTTGATGTTGTGGTGATGAGGCATGAAGATGAGTTAAGATTCGGCCTAGGTGGAGTTTGTGTTAATGCCATTGCATGCTAAATATGAAGCTTGTTAATGATGCATGTGATGGTGGATTGATGATTCTTGAATCTCTTTTTTTTTAGCATTTTTGAGTGAGCACATATGTGCATGGTTGCTAGATGGGGAAGAATCGGCTAGCAAGTTGTGTGCTAAGGCCGAATATAATTTTTGTAGGTTAATGAGTAATGCATGTGCTAAATTGATGGAAAGGGAGAGGATGCTTTACTAGTGTATAAATGATATAAAGATTTTAGAAATTATTTTGCTTAGGTGTATGTATGATTAGGTATATTCGGCCATATGAGTAAATATATAGATGATGTTAAATTTGATTATGTATAATGGGCCATATAGGGTACACATTGTGATATTAACTTTGATTCTCCATAATTGATCAAGTGGGTGATTAGTAAGGGTGATTGCCGAATATACTAACATACATATGCATGTGTCATTGGATTGTAAATATTAGCAAGGCGGTTAAACTAGTTGATTTATTGATTAAGCTCAAGGAGTTAAAGGAGGAGAATCGAGCAAAGGCAAAGAAACGATCATCGAGTAGCCGAGTTGGAACCATCTTACCCAACACAAGTAAGTCATTAAGCATATCTTTGGTATTGATTTAAAGGATCGTAATACCTATACCATTGTGTTTAATGAGATGAAATGTATACAAATGTATATGTAAGTAGAGATGAAATTTGTCGAATGTAAAAAGGAAGTGAAGCCTATTGAGTGGCTGGTTTTCGGCACTAAGTGTGCGGGCAATAAGTGTTCACGGCCATGAGATTGGCACTAAGTGTGCGGGTTTAAATTGTACAGCACTAAGTGTGCGAGTTTAAAGTACATGGCACTAAGTGTGCGAACCCAATATATATTTTCTATAAATTATTGGGTGCGACCTTACCGAGTCGATTTTGGACAGCGGAAAAGGTAAGTGTGCGAACTTGAAATGCATGGCACTAAGTGTGTGAGTTTAAAGTGCATGGCACTAAGTGTGCGCGGTTGATTATTAAGCACTATGTGTGCGAACCCAATATATATTTTCTATAAATTATTTACATGAAGGGTGCGACTTTACCGAGTCAATTTTGGACAGCAGAAAAGGTAAGTGTGCGAACTTGAAATGCATGGCACTAAGTGTGTGAGTTTAAAGTGCATGGCACTAAGTGTGCGCGGTTGATTATTAAGCACTATGTTGCGAACCCAATATATATTTCTATAAATTATTTACATGAAGGGTGCGACTTTACCGAGTCAATTTTGGACAGCGGAAAAGGTAAGTACCTTGAGTTCATGGCTAATAGGCGCTGTGTTTATATTTGGAGTTGAGCTTGGTAAGTTTTGAACCTATGTGACGATTATAGTTGAAGTCACGTACATAAGGTTCATTGTGGAATAGGTGAAAGTTCGTTTAATTGTATGATTATAACGAAAATAAAATGATGTATGAAAGGCCAATGTAGGACTTGGTATGAGATTGAACCATAGGGTTTAAGGAACTATGGTATAGTTTGGTATGGATGGAGTACTTAACCTCATTTCATTGTTTCCTGTTGTGATAATTTTATTAATGGATGGTTGTGGAATGCTTATGGCTTACTGAGTTATATACTCATTCGGTGTTTGCTTGTCACCTATTCTAGGTTTCTTGGACTCGTCTCTTTTTGCGTGATCGTGCCGTCGTCGAAGTCATCACACCGGCTAGCAAGTTTTGGTACTTTCTTCTTAGTCGGCTTAGGAGAACATTTCGGCATGTATAGGCTATTATGTTGTGTTTGAACTTTGGTATGTAAACTTTTAGCCATGCGAAAATGGCATAAATGTTCGGTTGGGTTGGGTTTCATAACGTTAGGTCGTAAATCTTGATAATTCGACCTTTTTATGCCATATGTCATGGTTGATTATTTTGGTGTTAAAATTCATGATATGGCAATAGTGTAGTAGGGGGATGTTTGACAATGATTAGCCTTTGGCATGGCTAGTCATGATCATAATTTGTGATATGTATGACGAATTACTAGTTAGATCAAGGAGAAATCACGAAATGGGCATAGTTGCTTTCGTAACAGATGCTGGCAGCAGCAGTGACGTGAGATTGAAAAATCACTAAAAATAGTAGGAGTGGAATAAATTGACGAATAAATTATGTATTCGAAGCTCGATGAGTCTATTTTCATATAGAAGCAACAAAAAGATCATATGGACAGTATGTTAAGAGATATTCAGGTTCTCGTGAGACAGGGCCAGAACGGTTTCTGGATTCCCTGTTCCGACTTTGGAAATTCATTATAAATTAACCAGAGACAATTAGGAGTCATACCATATATGGATAGATTCCTCTCTGAGTCTAGTTTCTATAGAAACAAACGGCATCAGTATTGAAGCTCTGTGCAGGGAGATATCCAGGTCGTAATGCGCAAAGGTCAGTGTAGTCGATCCCTGTAACATGGGAGACTTTGACTAATAAACTGTACTAATTGGCCCGACCAAAAATTCTAGAAAAAATATGTAGATGGGCATATGAGTCTAGTTTCAGGGAAAAATCACGAAACTTATTTTCGAGTTGTGAAACTCAAGATATGATTTTTAAAGCGACTAGTATGCAGATTGGCAGTGTCTAAGAAATATTTTTATAAAGGGTTTAAAGTCTGTTAACATCTCGTGTTCGACTCCGGTGTCGGTCTCGGGTTCGGGGTGTTACAAGAAGGCCCAAGCTTAAGCTAAAACCCAGTAACTTTGTGTGATTTTAATCCATAAAAGGAAAAGGGGGTTCTGGTTAGCAGGGGTCTTAAATATTATTTGGGTAAAATAAGACATAAGGAAGCAAGTGGAAATTGACATGTGGCGCCATTGGGAAGGCTATAAAAGTGGCATGTAGAAGGGTAGGAAGAGTCCAGGTTCGAGCCGCAAGACAAGCAAATAAGGTGTTTATTTTTTTGTGCACAAAAAGGGGAGGTGATGGAATTCAATGGGGAACTCTGTTAGGGAGAGTTTAAGATGATAAAGGGATTGAGTAAGGATAAAGATAAGGGAGGAAATCTAGGAGCTAATCAAGGAACAAGAGGTGGCCGGCCAAGGGACTTTAGCATGGGAAATTCGGCTAGGGTAGTGCTTGTATAAATTCGGCACAAGGGGATAAGTGAGCCGTTTTCTGATAACTCTTCCTCTCCTTTTATTTTTCATTTTCTCTCCATTTGTTATTCTTTTCTTCTTCTGTTCCCCATAGCCGAATCCTTCAGCCACCTTACTCTATACCACATTCCTTCCATTATTTTTAAAACTATAGCCGATTGCCTCAAATCTCGAAATCCCAAAAACTTGATTCCTCTTATACCGATTTCCCTAGCCAATTCTCTTAATTTTTATCATCATCTTTGGCCGATTCTCTTATCCTCTAAACCCCAAGCTTCTGTCGACAATACCACAGTAAAACCCTCATATTTTATCTTTCTCTACAATATTGCAAAAAAAAGCCGAAAATCCCACACTATTCTAGGGACATAGCCGAATACTGAGATCACTGAAGGCTCAACTTTTGTTATCGTTTGAGGGCTTAGAGCTGCGTCAGAATCAAGTAGGAACTAAGGGGGGACGTTGACTGAAAGAATCGGTGGTAAGTCTTGCCAACTTAGTCTATTTTTCGTATTTTAAGAAAAGCCGAAATCCCTAAAAGTTAGGGAGGTTGTCAATTTTGGACTTGTAGCCCTAAGGGGGTTGTGATAACAGTATTATTTTGGTAATAGTGTGATTAAGAGGCTGTTGATCAAGGGCTTGGACAAGTGGAGTGAACGGATCTGGATCGAGACGCTACTTTCGGCAAAGGTAAGAATGCTAAGGCCTAAGGTGTTATTGGCCGAATTTGGTAAGGAGTTAATATGTAGTTTGTTTCGGTAGTTACATTAACGTGGTAGTAGTACAATTGTAGGCAGTTCGTGCGTGGATCTCGTCAGCGAATCGTCATAAAACAGGTGTGTAACTGACACCCTCTCATAGACTAGATTGGCAAAAGTCGAAAAGTCGAAATGCCAAAAGTCGGTATTTTAGGAATTTGTGAGTGTGCGAATGCTCGCAAGATAGTTGGGTTTGTATATTTGGTAATCTAAAGTAACAAACTGCAGTACGCGTGATTTTGTGCATTTTGATAATTTGGGCTTAATGGGCAAAAAATCGGGTTCATGGGCCAACGGGCCCAATTCGGTAAGTATGCGCGGTAAGTGTTCTGATGGTACGGTACGTAAATGGTTAGGATATGCATGAAAACCCTAAAAGTAGCTAAATTACTATAATACCCTTATGTATGGAAAATTACCATGATACCCCTGGGTGTAAATGACCGATATGCGCCTAGGGTTAATTTTGTCTGAAAGCATGTTGATTTAAATATGTATGTTGTATACCATGAATGAATCTTTGTTGCATGGGGACATGGGTTATATTTTGGAGGAAGCGTCCTGGTGGCTATGCCACAATTATCTGATCTGGTGGCTCTGCCACATATTTTTGTTCTGGTGGCTCTGCCACGATTATCTGTATCTGGTGACTCTGTCACATTATCTGTTCTGGCAGCCATGCTGCATATTTCTGAGGCGTGTACCGGTTGGGTGGGTCGAGTAGTCTCCCCACATGGTGAAAGGTTGGTAAGGGGGTGCATGTGGTTGGTTATGGGTTGGGTTTTGCATATACATGAAATATCTGATCTGATCTGTTATGGGCCTATGGGCTTAATTCTGTATTCTGTTCTGGGCTAAGGCCTATTTATTCTGTTTCTGTGGGTTGAGCTGATATGGGCTATGGTTGGGTTAATTTTACACACTGAGTTTCCCCAAACTCATCCCCTATTTTCATCCATGCAGGTAATCCCCAACAATAGTGGGCTTGGAGCTGCGAGGGATTCGGAGTGGCCACTCGTTATGCACTATGGTTTTCTTCTGGTGAATTGGACTTCATTTTTCATTTACTTTGATGATTTGGGTTTTATTATGTAATAAGGCCGCTCTATTATTTTTTTATGGGTTTGGTTTATATTTATTATGATGAACTTAATTTATATTAACTATCAAAATGGGCTAGATCTAGGGTTCGTTTTCAAAAATATAAATTGATTTCAAAGTAACATGATCTCGAACAAGGCTTCTACTATGATAACGTTTCCCAAAATTAAGTATGTTTTATTTTAAAATGAACATAATTACAATGGTAACCTAAAGGAATACACGATGTTAGAGTGTGGCAATGGCGGTGTGTATGTCTAGGATTGGATCCGAAAGAGCTTGGTACTTAAGCAGTCCGATGGGCTCACCTCCTCTTTTCCGATTTCCTACCTGGTGCACAGCTTCCATTCACTTTAACCCTTAATTAATTAATCCTTTGAACATCAAGTACAATTTTCTGGATTAAGAATGGAAAAATGTTTTAACGCTTTGATGTGGCACGTCGGATCCGGTCTTAACATCTAGGCCGGGTTTGGGGTGTTACACCCTGTCTCCAGGCCATGTCCTTCACACGGTTAAGACACACGACCGTGTCTCAGCCTATGTGGCCAACACTTAGTCTATTTTCCAAGCCTTCATGTTACCCATAATCTCTTACAACCTTATGCACATCAAAATCTCAAATCATGGCATCATTTTAGTGATTAGACACTCTTTATTAAGACATATCCTTAACATTAACATGTCCTCTTACAAGTAATGCATCTACTCATACAATACCAAGTCTAGATTCCTTACTTCACATTCATAAGACTTGTCATTTTGATGACCAATTTTACCGTTATACTATGGTTACCAACTTATCCATCAAGCACTCAAGTTCAATCATTATCACGTTGTGTTTATAACGTGCAATTACTACATGACTATGACCACCTCAATTGGTCACAGAGCATACATCCAACACACATGTCATATTACTAACCATGTATGGCAAACAAGCACAATCACCTTATAAATATTAGACATGACATGAATAGCTAGGCTTACAAGCCAAAATCAATATGAGCCACATCTCATGGCCATATACATATAACTCAATATAAGCCAACATATTTGGCATAAGCAAAATAATACATGCCAATCAACTAGATCCCTATACATGCCACTCACTTGAAATTTCTAATATATGCTTCATTATTCCAAAGGTAGCGACTTGATAGTGTGATGCTGCCTCCGATGATCTCCAACCCCGAGGTAACCTAAAAACACTAAAGGAAAGGAAAGGAAGGGAGTAAGCTTTATAGCTTAGTAAGACCGTATGAAAATCATAAGCAATTTATCAACTTGCTTCTTATGGTAATACAACCCTATTTGCATTTTTACTAATGTTCCAGTCAAGCTATTTTTTCAAGTCACAGTCACTAAATTATTTATATCTAGAGCTACAGAACTACAAATTAAGTTTTGATAATTTTCCCTGAAACTAGACTCATATATATTCTTACCATAAAATTTTAAGAATTTTTGGTTCATTCAATTAGTACAGTTTATTCCTTAAATTTACCTTTTTCGCTGGCTAACAGTTCTGACCCCTCTTTACTAAAAATTAATTATCTCATAATAAAGGACTCGGATCATGTTCCTGTCTATTTCTCTTGAAAATAGACTCATCAAGAATTCTAAGCATATAAATTATAACTCATAAATATTTTTTTAAAATTTTCAATGATTTTATCAAATCAGAATAAGGGATTTCAAAGTCATTCTAACTCTGTCTTACAACAATTAAAATATTTCATAATATGAAACTCTTTTTCTTAAACAATTTCTTCTATCTGAAAC
Organism: Gossypium hirsutum; assembly: GCF_007990345.1. NCBI lineage: Eukaryota > Viridiplantae > Streptophyta > Magnoliopsida > Malvales > Malvaceae > Gossypium > Gossypium hirsutum. The sequence continues at coordinate 72,113,633 of NC_053425.1, forward strand.
TAGACTCATTAGGATTTAATTTAATATTTTATTCAACCTTTAACTCAATTTCCACAATTTTTGGTGGATTTTTAAAATCAGACTATGGTTCCTGTCCAAAACTGTTTTAGTGTAAATTAACGATACTACGTTTATCACACCATATTAATTCATTTTCACCACATTGGTAAGGTTACATATTCATACATAATATGTATAGACCTATAATCACAAGGTCATCAAAAAATCATTCTCATAAGCATGAATTACCTATTTACATCTTCACTAAATGTGCATCATAAACTGAAATCATTTTTCATGAGCTTGGCATACATACCTGTGTTACTTAACATGCTCATATTCATTACTTACTAATCATATAACATGAATTGAATTCACATCTCATCAATTTCATGTAAGTACTTGTACCACTTACAATATGGTCATAACCTTTCTCATTTTGCTTAAACTGTAACTATCACCGTTGAACCATTCGGAAAGCTATCGGATATTCACTAAGCCTCAAACATAGGGTATAATGCTGATGCCATGTCCCAGACATGGTCTTAAACTGGCTCATCCATCAAGTCGATGCCATATCCCAGACATGGTCTTAAACTGACTATCGAAATTGAGGCCAACGCCATGTCCCAGATATGGTCTTACACTAGCTCTCACATATCTGTGCCGGTGCTATGTCTACACTATCTCTCACATATCTGTGCTGATGCCATGTCCCAAACGTGGTCTTACACTTACACATCTCATAGCTGATGTCCCAAACATGTCTTACACTAGCTCTCAGCTCAATGTCGATGCCATGTCCCAGACATGGTCTTACACTGGTGGAAACACAAAAATTTATATACTTTTTCATACCCATTTTCACTTAAATTCATGCAAATTCGGTTAAATTCTTGTCGAAAAATAATTAAATATTATGAAATAATTAAAAAGTGTTAAAAATATAAACATGGTGAATTTAGTTAATTTTATACTTAATTTTGATTAATTTTGACTATTTTCTACAGATTCGCGCAAAGGGCGAAAATTGGCTCGGCTGACACTACTGAAAGCACAAAATCGAGAAGCAATTTGAAGTTTCGAGGCACATTAATTTCCAGCCTAAGATGGACCAAAATGTGTATTAATTCATAATTTAATTAATTTTAATTTATTCCCCATTTAATTTGGGTTAAATAAATTATTTTTAATTAATTATGGAGAAAGGATCCAGTTGAACCGCACTGGTCAAACCATATTGAGTGAACCAAACCAACCACTAATTGGGCAGCCCAGAACTGTCCATATGCTAACCCAAATCAGCATTTTAGATGATTAAATATGCTTGCAAAAAGGCCCTTGAAGAACTATCAAAATGCATTCAAACCCCTCCTTTAACTGTGGCTTTATGAAATTGCCCCAAGCTTAAAATAGCAAAGTTGAAACTCTCAACTTTGCCATGTGTGTGGCAGGCCAAGGGAGGTCTTTTAGGATGATTATTTTTGCTATTTTTAGCTGCCATACTCATCTATAAAATCCACCCGTCGCTGATCATTCAAGACATCCCTCATTCCACAACATTCTTTCATTCCCTCTCTCACTTTTTCTCATCTTTCCATCCCATTTCCCTCTTGTTCAAGTACCGATTTCTTCTCTTGGGAAAGAGGCTCTCATCAGCCATTTTGGAGCTGCAATTAGGTGTTCATAAGCCACCTTGATAGCTGAGGGCAATGAAGAACAAAGAACAGAGCAACTAGTCAAGCCAAGGAGAAACACCGGATTTGCTTCTTGTTCCCTATCTATTTAAGTTTTGTTGATGTTTTGATGAACTCGAAATGGTTATTTTAATCAATTTAGCTTAAATTAAGTTTGTGTTGGGTTGATTATATTCTGCCTGCTTGAATTTTTAAAATGATATTTATGCTGTTATAGGCCTCAGTAAATTGTTTGGTTAAGTAAAATCATGCCTAAGTTATTCTTGCGTTATGGCTGTGAGGTAGCTAATGAATTAATTATTTAAATGGATTGCAATTGTAATTAATTGACACCGTACTTAATCAGTGCATGTTTATTCTTCTAAGGTAGCTGAAGGTTAAATTAGCAATGTATCTGGCGATATTATTGCCTTGCATAACTTGCAAAATTATTGTGATTAAACTGTTTCAAGATAGGGATGCCTTGTTACTTCACATAGTCTTTTATATGCTGATTAGATTTAATTAATCGTTTGAATTGATATAGGGATATGCAAGAGATTAGTTCAGTTTAATGAGTATGTATGTGTAATAACATATTTGCTTACTAGAATCTATTTAGTCGGTTGAATTGACATAGGGATATGTCAATAGATGAATGGATTTTTGTATGTAAGTTTGTTCATAAGTTAGCAAATTACTGGGTTGCTGTGAATTTATTTGTAACAGTGTAAACATGAGTTTAATAATTCTGAGTTTAAGAAATATAATTAATCCAACACAAGTATGTTACCTTGATTAAATCTTATTTGAAATCATGCATTAGAACTCCTTAGTTTATTTTAATTATTTATTTAGTTTTTAAATAGTTTTTACCACCTTTTTAAAACCAAATTATTTTTACCTCACCAAAGTGTTTTACAATTAATTTCATAAATAATTCTTTTTACAGTCCCTGTGGGTACGATAACTCGACATTTACTTGTCACTTTATTACTTGTTGCAATTGTGTACACTTGCACATTTTTCCATCATTCCAACTGGCTCTCATAATATGGCCGATACATGTTCCAGACATATCTTACACTGGGACACAAATAACTCGAATGTCATGGCATGAATATCCAAATTGTTTCTTAAGGTTCAAAGGAGAATTCTTGATACGAGTCACAAAAGCCCAAATTCTTGAAGGCGAGGCCCAATAAGCAAATTCCCAGCCCAATCAAGAAATCCATCCATACTTAGTTGAAAATTAGGCCAAATTGTCAAAGTGGCCCAAGTTGTAAAGTTTTATTTTTATTTTTATTTATTTATTTATTTATTTACTTAGTTTAAATTTTTATGTCAATATTCAGTCCAACAGTCCCAGATAAAATGACCTTTGACCGAATTTCCATATTAAAATAATTAGGAGTTTTTTTTATTTTAGTTTTCTAATTAGATTAGGACTAGTTATAAGGCCTATTTAAAGGCATGGCTGTCCACCTTGTTAAACACTTATCATTATTATTAAAATTTCAGATTTGTTGAGAGCAGAATTTTCTTTGAGTTTTCTCCAAGATTTCTCTCTTGAGTTTTCTTTAGAAGTTGTTTTAACAATCTTTTGATTGTGGGAGCCATCTTCAACCTTCTTCTTGCCATTGATATTCTTTGGAGGGGAGATTAGAGCCGTTTGAAGGGAGTTGTGAGATCTTTCGAGATTTCAAGGCTTCTTAGGACTTATCTTTTAATTTCTTACTGTCAATTCTTTCTTTATTTCTGCTTGTGCCGAATCTTTATCTAATTTATTTTCTGTTCTTATTGTGTTTTCAGCCTTTTTCTATCTTAAGGAATTAGCCCAAAATCCCCAATTTCTAGGGTTCTTGCCGATTCATCCATACTCTTTTTGGGAGAAATTAGATTGCTGAAATTTGGGGAAAACTATCTGGGTGTTCAATTGGGCAGAATCGCAATCTCTTCTAGGGTTTCAAGATTCCTTATTAACACTTATTTCTATTCTCTATTTGATTCTTTACTGTTTTGGGGATTTTATTTCAGATCTGAAAATTCAAAAATCTAATCTTTTAATTTTCTGTTTCGTTTCAGATCTAATTGTTTAGGGTTTTCGTAGGAGTTTCTCGTGACTTGGCAACTCGATCTTGGTCCGCGCGCAACCCCGTATCATTTGGTATCAGATTTTGGGCGTTTTGGGTGTTCTTGGTTGATTTCTAAACTGATCTCTATTTTTTAAATTACAAACAGCAGTTTTACCCAGAAAAATTTTCGAAAAAAAATTCATTTGAGTGGGTAAACGTTTTCTGATTGATCTGAAATTTTACATACATATTTTTGGCACTGTTATTGAATATAAAAAATATTTCCCGCAAAAAATAAGTCGAAAAAGTCAAAAAATTGAAAAAAGACGAAATCCAATAAAAAATTCAATATTTAAAGACATTCCAGATTTAATTTTGTGATTTTTTGAGATCGGGAACACCTCGAACGAAGTTGTCAAGTTACTCCGCAGTTTTTCGGGTTTTCTGTTTTCAACAATTTTTATTGATTCTTAGCTGTAGGTTTTCATTTGTTTGCTTTTTATTCTCCCTTTACAATATCTAACACCTTCTTGTTTTTTGTGTTAGTAGGATTTAAACGTGTGCCCAATTCTTCCTCGGTGCAACACGAATCAATTGGTGTCTCGTCAGTTTTTGGCATCCTAGTGCAAATTAGGATTCTTTGGTAGTTTGATTCACACTCTCTAATTGGTTGATATAAACTCTGATAACTCACAAGATTGAATTCGACCTCATTGAGAATTTGATTTTTCTTTTTGAGTGATTAATGGTGAGGTTTGCTAACTTTTATTTTTGAGTGTTGAGTGTTTATTTTTTACAGGTTTTGAAGATGTCTAAAGGTGATAATAATGATGCACTTATGAAAGTCCAACAACAGTTAGACAGACATACTGCTGCAATCACACAAATAAATGCTACACTTCAAGCATTGAATACTACTTTGAATGAGGTACGAGTGAATAAAAAACATCAATATCGAGATCCAATTAAGGAAGATAGGGATAACCAGCCCCATAGGTGCAACCCTCAACGTGTCCCTAGAATGGATGATGATTGTCATGATCATGGACAATCATCTTTGGCAAAACCAAAGAGCGAGCAGCAACGAGAACATCTCTTTCATACTCGCTGCCACGTACAAGGTAAGCTTTGTAGAGTTATTATTGATGGTGAAAGTTGCTCGAACATAGCCAGCATGACGATGGTGGAAAAGCTTTGCTTAACCACTACCAAGCATCCACAACCTTATCAACTACAAGGGCTTAGCAACGAAGGCCAATTTAGGGTCACTCAACAAGTGCGCATCGCCTTTTCTATCGGTAAGTATCAAGACGAAGTTGTGTGCGACGTAATGCCTATTCAAGCCTGCCATTTGTTGCTAGGAGAACCGTGGCAACTGGATCAAAAAGTCACTCACGATGGTCGTACCAATAGGTATTCTTTCAAGCATCAAGGAAAGAAACTCACCTTAGTGCCGCTCACTCTGGAACAAGTCCATGAGGACCAAATCAAACTGAAAATTCTGTTAAAACAAGTGAGGAAAAAGAAAAAGAGAATGAAAAAGAGCAAAAAGAGATTGAGAGTGAAAAAGAAATTGAAGAAAGAAGAGAAAATGAATTAGAAAAAGAAACAAAAGAAAAAGACGTGGAAAGGGTAGTGAGGAATGTTTCCACTAACCAAGATATGAATTTTTCTTGTGTTGCTACTTTTCAGGTTCCCGAAAGATTGAAAGATAACTTTCAACTTCAATACCTCTCAAATGAAAGACGCTTTCATACGATCAACTTAAGTAAAGATGAAATCACACTACATGATCCCGAAGGTAAGCGAGGTAAGGAAATTTTAGAAACCGAGTCCAGTGCAGATTTGAAAATTATTGATAAAACTTTTGGTGACTTAGTTCTTAAAAGATCCCCTCATTTTGATCCGATTAATTGTTACTCTTCGATTGTGGTTGATAAAGTCATTACGAAAAGAAGCGTGATTTGTTATTCTCTTGATTTACCTTGTGTAAAATCCTCGAATTTGTCCAAATCTGTTTTGGAGAATAAGGTAACGAAATTTTCCAAATTTGTTTTCAATTTATATTCGTGCCTTAAACAGTTTATGTGGTTGTACATGAAGTTTGAGTTCCATTTGACAAAGGTTAACTCAACAACGGAGATTCGACTACACTATGCCCCCGATGAGCGAAGGTTTGTTTTAAATGAAAAAGGTAAAATCGACCCTTATTCTTCTGCTTATCGAGGTAAGATGCTTGAAACCTTTGAAACACTTTTGTACTCCTCGGATAGTGATAAAGATCGTGTTGATGAACACTTAGATCGAAACGTGCTTGACTGTCCTATTTTATTTATTGATGATCTATCTGTTTTGATGGTTGATAAAAAGATTCTTGTTTTTGATAATGCATGTGTGAGTGAATCTATAGACCGTCGATTAATGCATGGTATGATTATGCAACTCTGTGAACCATGTGAATCTTTTCAAATACCTACTTGGGGACGATTATGTTTACCATTTGATTTATTACTCGCAATTTATTCATGGTTTGTGGGAACAATGTGAGACGACTGAATGCCTTAAAACATGTCCATCTTTGTTTCAAATATTTGACGAGGCAGTGGTGAGTAAATTAGATTGTTTGCATGGTAATCTGAATCTGTCCATTCACATGCGTTATACCTGTTCTGTTATGCTTATGATTGGACTACAAGCTTGTTTCCGTTGCTATTTACTATCTCATGGCTATTCTTTTCAGTGGACTCAATTGCCATTAGTCCCGTTCGATAGAGGAAAGTCGAGTTCATTTGATTTTTCAGATTCGAGGACGAATCTTTTTGAGGAAGGGGGGAATGATACGAGTCACAAAAGCCCAAATTCTTGAAGGCGAGGCCCAATAAGCAAATTCCTAGCCCAATCAAGAAATCCATCCATACTTAGTTGAAAATCAGGCCAAATTGTCAAAGTGGCCCAAGTTGTAAAGTTTTATTTTTATTTTTATTTATTTATTTATTTATTTACTTAGTTTAAATTTTTATGTCAATATTCAGTCCAAGAGTCCCAGATAAAATGACCTTTGACCGAATTTCCATATTAAAATAATTAGGAGTTTTTTTTATTTTAGTTTTCTAATTAGATTAGGACTAGTTATAAGGCCTATTTAAAGGCATGGCTGTCCACCTTGTTAAACACTTATCATTATTATTAAAATTTCAGATTTGTTGAGAGCAGAATTTTCTTTGAGTTTTCTCCAAGATTTCTCTCTTGAGTTTTCTTTAGAAGTTGTTTTAACAATCTTTTGATTGTGGGAGCCATCTTCAACCTTCTTCTTGCCATTGATATTCTTTGGAGGGGAGATTAGAGCCGTTTGAAGGGAGTTGTGAGATCTTTCGAGATTTCAAGGCTTCTTAGGACTTATCTTTTAATTTCTTACTGTCAATTCTTTCTTTATTTCTGCTTGTGCCGAATCTTTATCTAATTTATTTTCTGTTCTTATTGTGTTTTCAGCCTTTTTCTATCTTAAGGAATTAGCCCAAAAATCCCCAATTTCTAGGGTTCTTGTCGATTCATCCATACTCTTTTTGGGAGAAATTAGATTGCTGAAATTTGGGGAAAACTATCTGGGTGTTCAATTGGGCAGAATCGCAATCTCTTCTAGGGTTTCAAGATTCCTTATTAACACTTATTTCTATTCTCTATTTGATTCTTTACTGTTTTGGGGATTTTATTTCAGATCTGAAAATTCAAAAATCTAATCTTTTAATTTTCTGTTTCGTTTCAGATCTAATTGTTTAGGGTTTTCGTAGGAGTTTCTCGTGACTTGGCAACTCGATCTTGGTCCGCGCGTAACCCCGTATCAATTCTGCTATCTCAATATTAATCAAACATAATCATTTCCACAACCAAGCAACTCATGCTATATCAATTTAAACACATATAATAACAATGTAGTCGTATTATTTACATACAACTTACTCGTTTCAATGGAAAATCATATTCCATCAAATCTCCAAGCATTCAATCAACACATAAATGTTATTTACATTTGACTTCACTTTCTCATATACAATATCATCAACCTAAACTTTAATACAATCATGGAATGATAAATTTTCAAGTATAATAACAATGGCATAAATATCATGCTCATTTAATCACACGGACTCACCTCAAATGCAATTTCGGCTAATTATTCTCTTTTTTTCTTTAACCACGCACTTTCTCAATTTAAGCCCAAATCTCGATTTTCTTAATCTAATATGATGAAATTCACTCATTTAATCAATAAATAAATTTGGACAATCAAAATTCACATTTTGACAAAATGACCATTTTGCCCCTAGACTTTCACAAAATGACCATTTTACCCTTAGGCCTAGAAATCAATTTTTATCGAATTTCCTTATTAGCCAAGCCTAATTGACCAATTATTACTCTTATGAAAACCCAAAATTTCCACTATTTCACATAATTACAACCTATTTTATAACTTTTACAAAATGACCCTTTTAGGTGTTTTCCATGAAAATCCTTCTACAAAAGTTGTTTATTACACAACAAAGACTCATTTTCTTCCATAAAACTTCAGCAAACAACATAAATCCTTTCATGTCAAATCCCTAGACTATCAACCATTTCACAAAATAGTCCTCCCATTAGCTAGTTCATGCTACAAGTGTTCCAAAAGTACAAAAATGATCAAAAATAGGCATCTAAATCACTTACTTGTAAGGGATATAAGTTGCTGAAATTTTTGAGCTGTCAAAATCCCCTCTTTGCTGGTATTTTCGGTGGGGAAGAAGAAAGATGAAAAGATGACAACAATTTTTTTTCTTTTTGTTTTATTTTATTACCAAATAAGTCACCTAATGCACACCAACTTTGACTTTTCAACCTTTTTTTGTCTACTTGATCAGCCACTAACATATTTATGGTCTATTTACTCAATAAAGACCCTAATTTAATGTTCTATAGCTATTTGACACCTTTAGCTAGCAAAATAAAATTTTTGCCCTTTACGCGATTTAGTTCTTTTTCGCAATTAAGCATGAAATCGCTAAAATTATTTCACCAAAATTTTCATGCACTCATATGATCATGCTATAACACATAAAATATAATTAAAAATAACTTCTCTGGCCCCAGAATAGTGGTTCCAGAACCACTGTTCTGACTAGGCCCAAAATGGGGTTGTTACAAAAAGAAAGAGGAAGCAAAAAGGAAAATTTTGGTCACCAACGGTAGCAATGATGATGGTCTGGCTATGGAGAAGCGACAGTCCAAAAGTGGTGAGAAAATATTAAAAGGAGGAGGTTTCAGTCACTATAATTGGAAGAAAGGAGAAAAGAGAAAAATAAGAGAAAATAGGAAGAGGAAGAGGAGAAGACCCGCGATGGTTCACGGCGACTGTCATGGCGACTCACGATGGTGGAAGGGAGGAGGAGTGAAAAGGGACGATATCTATGGTGGTTAGGAGGTCTTTTATGGTGGTGGAAGGCTCAGTTGTGGTGGTTGGAGAACAAAATTTAAAATGAGGTGGTGGTGGTTCTATTTTGATTTGAGAGAAAAAGAAGATAAAGAAAATGAAAAAAAAGGATATTAAGGTGCAAATGAGGGTAGCGAATAGCATAAGAGGTGTGTGTAGCTTGGTTAACCATGACCATGTAACACCCCTCACCCATATTCAACGCTGAAATAGGGTTATGGAGCATTACTGGACATATTATATAGTTAAACATATATATCACATACATTTTCAAATTTCATGTAATCATCATTCAACATCTTTCACATTGTCCCTAATACAAGTCTACGAGGCCTAAAACATGCATTCGGAGTGGTTTGGTGTAACACCTTAACTCGTACCCGTCACCAGAATAGGGCTACGAGGCATTACCGATCAATTACATCATACAACATACATTTCCTATACATGAATTCATTATCACATAAGCATTAATCAAACATAATCATATTGTCCCTTATAAGGCTATACAAGACCTTAAAACATGCTTGGAAATGGTTTGGGACTAAATCGGTAACATTTAAAAACTTTAGGAAACTTTGAAAATTTTTCATACATACAGAGTTCACACGCCTATGCGAACAATCCGTGTGCCTTACACGGCCACCAGACATGCCTATGTCACAGGCCGTGTGAAAACAGGGCATACATACTGACTTGTACCACACGGCCAGAGACACACCCGTGTGCCATGGCCGTGTAAAATCTGGAAGGTATATTGACTTGGGTCACACGACCAGCCACACGCCGATGTGCCAGCCCATGTGTCACACACGGCCAGTAGACACGCCTATGTGTTTAAGCTATGTAACTCTCTGACATGTTTTAACTAGGATTCAGGGGTTACACGGTCGATTCACACGCCCGTGTGCTCAACCGTGTGGCACGAAAATAGGCTTGATTTAAGCCATTATTCCCACCTATCAATCAAGTACCTAACAACATTCATTTGGCATCATTCTCACATACAATAAGCAACCAAAAATGACCATTTCATGCACATTTCATGCCATTTAAATCCATCCATTTCATTACTCAAATCCATAACCAAAATCATGCCAAAACAATATGCCATAACCTTAACTTCTATATGTATTTTCTAACCATCTTATCAACTAAATCATGCCACAAAATATACCAATTCATAATCGTAAAACTAAGTCACAACATGCCATTTCTCAACCATTATACATCATTGATAATTTGCTAATTGAGCAACCATATAACCATCACAACAATCATACAAAACATGCCAAAACACAAGGCAATATATATACATCATATATCACTTATCAAACTTATGATTTAAGCCAACTTAAATGGCCAAACACACACCAACATTTACAAGCCAAATCTCATGGCTAATATCACAACTCAAAACATATCTTCATATTACTAGCCTATACATGCCATATACCATATTTACATAGCATCAAAAGTACCAACAAGTAGTCGATAGTGTGATGACGGTTCCTGATGATCCCCGGTGTCTGAGCTAGCTTCGATAATCTATAAAACAGGGAAAGAACACATAAAGTAAGCTTTAAAAGCTTAGTGAGCCATATAAAAATAAAGCCATCTCATAAATCAACACTATTTCCTTCAAATAAACAAATTATGAATAAGCACTTATAAGCTTACGAACCTTCCCAGATGTATACATATTCAATTTCACATGTGAATTCATCAAATACTTCCCTTTTCAATATTCATATAAATCTTGTACGTTCCTGAGTCACTTAACTCGTTCACACATTCTTTCTCGACTTGACTTTGCCCGTTGAACCTTTCGGAATCGTTAAGGATACTCGAAAATCACATATAGCTCGTATAATGCCATATCCCAGATATGGTCTTACATGTTACCACATATCGATGCCAATGTCCCAAACATGGTCTTATACGAAATCATATAATGATGCCAATGTCCTAGACATGGTCTTACACGTAATCACAATACAATGCCAATGTCCCAGACATTGTCTTACATGTAATCACATCTTGATAATCCTAATGTCATGACATTCATATCCTATACTATTCTTAGGTTCGTACGGGACTTTCAGATATCATAACTTCGTCGATTCTTGCTCGTATTTCCTCATTCAACATTCATAGTAATTAAATGACAAATAAACACATATAAATCAATTTAAAGGTATTTATTTTCATATGAACTTACTTTGTAGTCGAAATAGAGTGACTGAATCGATTATTCAATAATCTTTGATTTTCCCCAATCTAACTCCGTTTTTTTTCTTGATCTATATATATTCAAAATTAACTCATTATTCATCAAATCATTCAATTTAGTCCACAAACACATATTTGGGCATTTTTACACTTTAAGCCCTAAGGTTTCACATTTTTAAAATTTAGTCCTTAATTCACACAATTTAATCCGATTTCACCATAGCCAAATTTCACATATGCCCCTAGCAGCCCAAAACTTTCATTTATTTCACATTTCAACCCTTCAATTTATAATTTTTACAAATTAATCCTTAATAGGAATTTTTACTCAAAATTACTTAATAAAACTTGTATAACTATCAACAAATATTCATTTTTCATCATCAAACATTAAAAAGCTCAAAAATTCATCAATGGAAATTCACAAAATCACCAACAAATTCAAAAATTATGACATGGCCTAGCTAGAACATAAAGCAACGATCAGAAAAACGTAAAAATCATTAAAAACCGAGCAAAGAACATACCTTAATCAAGATTATTGTGTGCCAAACCCTAATGGCTTCCGGAGCTCTATTTTATTTTTCTTTTTTTTGGTTAAGGATGAAGAAATAAAGATGATATGGCTTTTTTTTAGTTATTATATGTTTATTTACATTTTTACTAATTTAACCTTAATTAAAAGCCACCAAATTTCATGTTATTAAACCCATTTATGTCAAATTCCACTATCAATGGTCTAATTACATCATAACGACCTTTCATTTAATAAATCATAGCAATTAAGCACTTTAAACAAGTAGAATGTAACTTTTGCATTTTACGCGATTTAGTCATTTTTCTCAAATTGAGCTATTAAACAATAAAATTAGCTCACAAAATTTTCACACATACATACAATCATGCTGTAAACACATAAACTAATATTAAAATAATTTTCTAACCTCAGATTTATGGTTCCAAAACCACTGTTCCGATTTAGCTAAAACTGGGCTATTACATTTGGGACTAAACTGATAACTCAGGAAACTTTCAAAAACTTTAGAAAAAATTTCAAAATACAGGGGACAAACGCCAGTGTGGCTCGGCCGTGTGTCTCACACGGCCAAAGACACACCTGCGTCACTGGCCGTGTGGACATTCAAAATGGGATCACATGGCTGTGTCCTAGTCCGTGTCCAACCCCGTGTAACTCTCTAACTTAGGTCACACGGCCAGCCACACGCCTGTGTGTCTAACCCTTGTGCCCTTCGAAATGGCCTTACATGCCCGTGTGCCAGGCCGTGTGCTAGGCCGTGCCAAACCTGTAGGGTATACTAACTTATACCACACGACCAAGTCACACACCCGTGTGCTGGGTCGTGTAGAGCATACTGACTTGATTTCTAAATCAACACCAGGGGAACCACGGCAGTGTAACTAGACCGTGTGTCACACACGATTGAGACACACACCCGTGTCTTTGCCGTGTGGACAAAAATAGGTTATTTTCCAAGCCATTTTGCCACCCAAATTTGTATACACTTACACCAAATCAAATGGCACCAAACATGACACAAATAGGCATTTATCCAATCTCAAATAAGCTTGATTCATGCCATAACAATACCAACAATGCGAGGTACACAACTACCACAATGTGTCATTCAATTTCATACCAAAACTCATAATCTCAAATCATCAATAAGGCCACATTCATTTAAGCATCATCTTACCTAAAATCACATACAGACCAATCTCAATTTATTAAACATATAATACACAAATTACCCAATTCACAAACTACCTTTCATCACAAGCATTTATATAGCATTTACTATATGTATAACAAAGGCCATTTACACATGTATACAACATTATCAAACATACCAAAATAAGCCAATTCACATGGCTATAGACATTACAAACCATTCATCCATTACAAGCCAACTCAAATCGCTAAAACCATTACTAAGATATACCAAAATGACCATAACTACTATACATGCCATATATCCCAAAAACATAGATTCAAAAGTACCAAAGTAGATGCTCGATAGTGTGATACAATCTCTGTAACACCCCAAACTCGACCTATACGTTATGGTCGCATCTGTGGTGTCACATTGTAGTGAGTTTTGGAAATATGTAGTTCTATTAAAATAATCCATTTAAACCTCGATTGTTTCCTTATGAAAAACTAACTTATTTTATTCACTTGCTAAACCACAGGTTCGTTTAGAAAAACATGTTTCGTACTCAATCATTATTATGCTTTAAAACATTATTTGTAGCGGAAGCTTTTTAAAATAGATATGCATGATAGTTGAAAAATTGTTTACTTTTTGAAAACTCGAGCCTAGTACTAGAAGGTATAGATCAATCCAAATAAATCCCCAAATAAAAACACGAACTTAGAACGGCATTATTACATAAAATTTACCCCAAATTAAACTGCTTTTACTAAAAACAAAACGAAACATAATTAATGGTGTGGCCATCCCCGAGTCCCTCGCAATACTGACCTGCCTAAGGATTACCTGCACAGATAGGCAGCAAAAGGTGAGTTTATGAAAACTCAGTGTGTAATCCCTACATATCAAGTAGTCAATATACAATGTTGAAAAAACTGGGCCTAAGCCCATATCAATCGCAATATCAGTGTGGCCTTAGCCCAATACAGTATCAGTATAGTGTGGGCCTTAGCCCATCTCAATACAGTAGCATAAATGTATACAAAGATCCTACCTATCCATCCTCTACACTCCACTCCGACCAGCCCTACACTCCATGTGGGGATAAAATCGACCCACCCATCCCTACACTCTAGAATATAGTACCAGTATCGACACAAACAATATTTGCAGCAGAGTTGCCAGTATAGACTTATAAACTTTCAGTACACTTCCTCTAATATCATATATCCCACCTCATGCAATGTAACATAATCAAAATGTTCATACAATAAAGACGGCATGCTCAACAGTCATACAACATACAGGGCTATATTCGTCTTTTACCTTATAGGGGTACAACAGTCATAACATAAATTAGGGTCTAGGTGTACTTATTGACCCAACAGTAGGTCCACAGTCATCTTGTGCGAACCCGTGCAACCTTAACAATTAAGCAGCAAGAATGGGCCCAAGCCCAAAATATGGCCTACATGGGACCACACGCTCGTGTGGCCCAATAGGCCCAAATAATGGCCATGGTCGTGTAAACAACACAGCCGACCCAGTAATCTCCACACATACATGCGGTTTATCTGTGTGAGGCCCACAAACCCGTGGGGCCCACACGGCCCATTTTGGCCTAACGTGGCCCAATACGACCTAAGCCCACGATATCGCTCGTGGTGGTCTCTACAGTCACATGCCCGCACTATACTTTTAGATAACCACATAGGTGAGCGCACACCCACGTGGCATCGATGGTGACAGTTTTTCGGCTTTTGCCGTTATCGATTGAAACAGTGTGGTTACACACCTAATTGCGAAAACACCACGAAACCACGAGCACTCCCAACCTATGGTGTCAAAAGATTTGGTTAGATGCCTAACATTCAAGCAGAAAACAAGCCTGATCAAATTCTTTACCATAAGATTATCTTTCAACTACCTAGATTAGTCGACTTGGCTTGTTTATCTTACTTCGTTCCAAGAGCCCTATCCTTACTCCTTAGGGATTTCCTGCATACCAACTGAGTCTTATCAATCGTCCCTAAAAGATTAGTCTAAAACTTTGATGGGAGTCTACTTACCACCACCACAAGAACCAGATTGGAAGGAAGTACAATCGGCTCTAACACACACAAGTCGAGGGTACAAACAAACTAAAAGAAACGTCTCTAAAAATGTTCGGTAAGGGAAAACAATGTCAGACAACAATTGTAACACCCCGAACCCGAGACCGACACCGGAGTCGAACACGAGATGTTAACAGACTTTAAACCCTTTATAAAAATATTTCTTAGACACTGCCAATCTGCATACTAGTCGCTTTAAAAATCATATCTTGAGTTTCACAACTCAAAAATAAGTTTCGTGATTTTTCCCTGAAACTAGACTCATATGCCCATCTACATATTTTTTTCTAGAATTTTTGGTCGGGCCAATTAGTACAGTTTATTAGTCAAAGTCTCCCATGTTACAGGGATCGACTACACTGACCTTTGCGCATTACGACCTGGATATCTCCCTGCACAGAGCTTCAATACTGATGCCGTTTGTTTCTATAGAAACTAGACTCAGAGAGGAATCTATCCATATATGGTATGACTCCTAATTGTCTCTGGTTAATTTATAATGAATTTCCAAAGTCGGAACAGGGAATCCAGAAACCGTTCTGGCCCTGTCTCACGAGAACCTGAATATCTCTTAACATACTGTCCATATGATCTTTTCGTTGCTTCTATATGAAAATAGACTCATCGAGCTTCGAATACATAATTTATTCGTCAATTTATTCCACTCCTACTATTTTTAGTGATTTTTCAATCTCACGTCACTGCTGCTGCCAGCATCTGTTACGAAAGCAACTATGCCCATTTCGTGATTTCTCCTTGATCTAACTAGTAATTCGTCATACATATCACAAATTATGATCATGACTAGCCATGCCAAAGGCTAATCATTGTCAAACATCCCCCTACTACACTATTGCCATATCATGAATTTTAACACCAAAATAATCAACCATGACATATGGCATAAAAAGGTCGAATTATCAAGATTTACGACCTAACGTTATGAAACCAAACCCAACCGAACATTTATGCCATTTTCGCATGGCTAAAAGTTTACATACCAAAGTTCAAACACAACATAATAGCCTATACATGCCGAAATGTTCTCCTAAGCCGACTAAGAAGAAAGTACCAAAACTTGCTAGCCGGTGTGATGACTTCGACGACGGCACGATCACGCAAAAAGAGACGAGTCCAAGAAACCTAGAATAGGTGACAAGCAAACACCGAATGAGTATATAACTCAGTAAGCCATAAGCATTCCACAACCATCCATTAATAAAATTATCACAACAGGAAACAATGAAATGAGGTTAAGTACTCCATCCATACCAAACTATACCATAGTTCCTTAAACCCTATGGTTCAATCTCATACCAAGTCCTACATTGGCCTTTCATACATCATTTTATTTTCGTTATAATCATACAATTAAACGAACTTTCACCTATTCCACAATGAACCTTATGTACGTGACTTCAACTATAATCGTCACATAGGTTCAAAACTTACCAAGCTCAACTCCAAATATAAACATAGCGCCTATTAGCCATGAACTCAAGGTACTTACCTTTTCCGCTGTCCAAAATTGACTCGGTAAAGTCGCACCCTTCATGTAAATAATTTATAGAAAATATATATTGGGTTCGCACACATAGTGCTTAATAATCAACCGCGCACACTTAGTGCCATGCACTTTAAACTCACACACTTAGTGCCATGCATTTCAAGTTCGCACACTTACCTTTTCCGCTGTCCAAAATTGACTCGGTAAAGTCGCACCCTTCATGTAAATAATTTATAGAAAATATATATTGGGTTCGCACACATAGTGCTTAATAATCAACCGCGCACACTTAGTGCCATGCACTTTAAACTCACACACTTAGTGCCATGCATTTCAAGTTCGCACACTTACCTTTTCCGCTGTCCAAAATCGACTCGGTAAGGTCGCACCCTTAATGTAAATAATTTATAGAAAATATATATTGGGTTCGCACACATAGTGCTTAATAATCAACCACGCACACTTAGTGCCATGTACTTTAAACTCGCACACTTAGTGCTGTACAATTTAAACCCGCACACTTAGTGCCAATCTCATGACCGTGAACACTTATTGCCCGCACACTTAGTGCCAAAAGCCAGCCACTCAATAGGCTTCACTTCCTTTTTACATTCGACAAATTTCATCTCTACTTACATATACATTTGTATACATTTCATCTCATTAAACACAATGGTATAGGTATTACGATCCTTTAAATCAATACCAAAGATATGCTTAATGACTTACTTGTGTTGGGTAAGATGGTTCCAACTCGGCTACTCGATGATCTTTTCTTTGCCTTTGCTCGATTCTCCTCCTTTAACTCCTTGAGCTTAATCAATAAATCAACTAGTTTAACCGCCTTGCTAAATATTTACAATCCAATGACACATGCATATGTATGTTAGTATATTCGGCAATCACCCTTACTAATCACCCACTTGATCAATTATGGAGAATCAAAGTTAATATCACAATGTGTACCCTATATGGCCCATTATACATAATCAAATTTAACATCATCTATATATTTACTCATATGGCCGAATATACCTAATCATACATACACCTAAGCAAAAATAATTTCTAAAATCTTTATATCATTTATACACTAGTAAAGCATCCTCTCCCTTTCCATCAATTTAGCACATGCATTACTCATTAACCTACAAAAATTATATTCGGCCTTAGCACACAACTTGCTAGCCGATTCTTCCCCATCTAGCAACCAATGCACATATGTGCTCACTCAAAAATGCTAAAAAAAAGAGATTCAAGAATCATCAATCCACCATCACATGCATCATTAACAAGCTTCATATTTAGCATGCAATGGCATTAACACAAACTCCACCTAGGCCGAATCTTAACTCATCTTCATGCCTCATCACCACAACATCAAACATCAAAATACCAACCAAGAATGTAACATGCATGGCCGAATATCATCTCCATCATTTAACAAAGTTTGAACCATGGCTAGGTAGATTTCAAACTTACAACTTAAAATATACATGAATCTCAAAGAATAATATCAAACATACCTCAATCTAGTTACATGCATGGCCAAACTTCCTCCTAATTCTCTTCCAAACCAAACATGAAGCAAGAACTCCTTCCTCCTCCCTTAGAATTTCGGTCAAAAGAGGATGAAAAAGGATGAACAAGTTTTCTTTTCCTTTCTTTAGCTCACGGCAATGGGGGGAAACAACCACTCATTTTTTTTGTTTTTCCTTTCTTTATTACCCATACTCCTTATTTTATTTTTTTCCTACATACCTCACTAGGCCAACATGTTCCCAACATGTTTCCACCCATAGCATGGCCAACCACTAGCTCAAATTTTGGGTAATTTGACATGCAAACCCATCATTTTCACAACATGCATTAATAGACCATTTTAAATTTGCCTATCATATTTTCACCATGTCTCATATCGATCCCTATTTAATAATTTCTCATACAATTGGCAAAATTGGAGAATGAAACTTCCACATACTCATGTACACACATAATAAGCATAGAATATGGAAATTAATTATTTTTATGACTCGGTTTTGTGGTCCCGAAACCACTTCCCGACTAGGGTCAATTTTGGGCTGTTACAACTCTCCCCCACTTAAGAAATTTTCGTCCCCGAAAATCTTACCGGTAAATAGGTTTGGGTATCGTTCTTTCATCGAGCTCTTGGTTTCCCAAGTAGCTTCCTCGATCCCATGTTTGAGCCATAACACCTTCACTAACGGGACCCTTTTGTTTCGCAACTCCTTCACTTCACGAGCTAGGATACGTATCGGTTCTTCTTCATAACTCATATCGGCTTGAATTTCAACCTCTGATGGGCTAATTATATGCGATGGATCAGATCGATAGCGTCGAAGCATCGAAACATGAAAGACGTCGTGAATCTTTTCAAGCTCAGGGGGCAAAATCAATCTATACGCAACCGGACCAACTCGTTCGGAGATTTCGTACGGCCCAATGAATCTCGGGCTCAACTTGCCCTTACGGCCAAACCTGAGTACCTTTTTCCAAGGCGAAACTTTAAGGAACACTTTATCTCCCACCTGATATTCAATGTCCTTTCGTTTCAAGTCCGCATACGATTTCTGACGATCTGTGGCTGCCTTCAGACTTTCACGGATTACCTTTACTTTCTGTTCGGCATCTTTAATCAAATCAACTCTGAAAATTTTACTTTCACCGAGCTCGGTCCAAAACAATGGTGTACGGCATTTACGACCGTACAAAGCCTCGTAAGGTGCCATCTTAATACTTGATTGAAAACTATTGTTGTAAGCGAATTCAATCAAAGGTACATACCATTCCCATGAACCACTAAACTCAAGGATGCAGCATCTCAGCATATCCTCGAGTATCTGAATTATCCGCTCGGATTGACCATCGGTTTGGGGATGAAAAGCGGTGCTAAAATGCAGCTTGGTACCCAAAGCTTCTTGCAATTTCTTCCAAAATCGCGAGGTGAATCTCGGATCTCTATCCGACACGATAGAAATAGGTACTCCATGTAATCTCACAATCTGAGAAACATACAATTCGGCTAGTTTATCCAATGAAAAATCCGTACGCACGGGGATAAAGTGAGCCGACTTAGTCAGTCTATCAACAACAACCTAAATCGCATCCTTCTTACTTGTTGACAATGGTAGTCCGGACACAAAGTCCATTGTGACTCGATCCCATTTCCACTCGGGTATCATGATCGGCTGAAGTAATCCTGAAGGCACTTGATGTTCCGCTTTCACTTGTTGACATATTAAACATCTCGAAACAAAGTCGGAGATGTCCCGTTTCATACCATGCCACCAAAACCGTCGTTTCAAATCGTTGTACATTTTTGTACTCCCCGGGTGAATTGACATTCGGCTACAATGAGCTTCGTTCAGAATCATCGAAATGAGTTCTGAATTTCTTGGAACACACAACCGACTTCTGAACCTCAAACAATTGTCATCATCAATTTGAAATTCGGATTCCATATTCGGAATACATTCAGCCCGTTTTGCAACCAATTCATCGTCGACTTTCTGAGCTTCACGAATTTGATGAATCAATGATGGTTTGGCCTTTAATTCAGCTACTAACACATTGTCGGGTAGAACAGACAAGTGCACATTCATCGCTCGTAAAGCAAACAGCGATTTCCGGCTTAAGGCGTCCGCAACCACATTAGCCTTTCCCGGGTGGTAATCAATGACAAGCTCGTAATCTTTCAACAACTCAAGCCAACGTCTTTGTCGTAGATTTAAGTCTCTTTGAGTCATCAAATATTTGAGACTTTTGTGATCCGAAAATACATGGCACTTTTCGCCGAACAAGTAATGTCGCCATATTTTCAAAGCGAATACGATGGCGGCTAGTTCGAGATCATGGGTTGGATAATTTCTCTCGTGTGGCTTCAATTGTCTCGACGCATAGGCCACAACTCGGCCTTCTTGCATCAATACTCAACCCAACCCGAGTAGGGATGCGTCACTATAAATGACAAACTGTTTGCCTGATTCGGGTTGCACTAAAATTGGAGCTTCAGTCAAATGAGTTTTCAGTTGATCGAAGCCTTTCTGACATTTCTCCGTCCATTCGAACTTAGCATCCTTTTGAAGTAGCTTCGTCATTGGTGTGGCTATCATCGAGAAACCTTTGACAAATCGTCGGTAATAACCGGCGAGTCCCAAAAGGCTCCGAACCTCAGTAATATTTCTCGGAGGTTTCCAGTTAAGTATGGCTGAGATTTTGTTCGGGTCAACTCGAATACCCGATGCGGATACCACATGACCCAAGAAGCTAACCTCTCTTAACCAGAACTCACACTTACTGAACTTAGCATATAACTTCTTATCCCGCAAAACTTGCAACACTAATCTCAAGTGTTCAGCATGTTCGATCTCATCTCTTGAATAGACCAAGATGTCATCAATGAACACAACTACGAACCGATCCAAATATGGTCTGAAGATCCGATTCATCAAATCCATAAATACCGCAGGGGCATTAGTGAGCCCAAACGGCATCACTAAGAACTCGTAGTGACCGTACCTCGTTCTGAAAGCAGTTTTGGGTATGTCCGAATCTCGAATTCGCAACTGATAATAGCCCGATCTCAAATCTATTTTTGAGAACACTGAGGCTCCCTTCAGTTGGTCGAACAAATCATCGATGCGCGGCAACGGATATTTGTTCTTTATCGTCACTTTATTCAGTTGACGATAGTCAATGCACAACCTCATGGTTCCGTCCTTCTTTTTCACGAACAATACTGGTGCACCCCAAGGTGAGAAACTTGGTCGAGCAAAACCTCTATCCGTCAATTCTTGCAACTGAGATTTTAACTCTTTTAACTCGGTTGGTGCCATACGATACGGAGCTATCGAAATCGGCGTAGTCCCAGGTACAAGCTCAATACCAAACTCTACCTCCCGAACAGGTGGTAAACCCGGTAATTCTTCAGGAAAAACATCCGGGTATTCACAAACCACCGGCACAAATTCGGGTTTCTTTTCTAACTCTTTGTCATCAAGTTCACATACTTGTATCTGGCCCATTAAGCCCAATCATATTCATATGGCCCCTTTAGGCCCAAATCACCTGTATATGGCCCATTAGGCCCAAATCACATTTATATGGCCCGTTAGGCCCAGACACATTCATATTCATGCCACATAAAAATTCCTATCACATAGCATCAATATTCAGTTTTTGCCTATGATGGGCCTAATAGCCCATTGGGCCCATTTAGCCCATTTTGGCCCGTATGGCCAAATCACAACCCAAGTCCATGGAATCCCCCGTGGGTCTTAGGTAACCTATTAGTCTTCCCCTTATGAGTGTTCGCGCACTTGCAAGACTACCGTAGCCAAACTTTTGGCTTTTCGGAATTTCGACTTTTCGACTTTTCGACATTTCGGCTTTTGGTGATTCATAGTATGTGTGTAGTGTATGTACACACCTAGTAAGAAAGCATGCCGCGATTCCCTTAGTCACAAACCTACAATGATATCACCCTTCCATTAATCGTATGTTTAATCCATATTCTACAAAAAAATCAAAACCTCACCTTAACCTTACCTTGAACACCAATCCTTAATAGCTTTCCTTAATCACGTACTCCCTAGATCTGCATTAATCTTACTCATTAAAACCAGAATAATAGATGACTCGTATCCAGTACAAGTCCCCTTACCTTACTATTAACATTCGACTACCTTAGCCAATGGGAAAGGAATACTTACCAATACCGCAACACCTAAGGAGCCATTCGGCAATGAGCTAAGATCCGAGATCCGATACTAATTCCCTACCACAGTTGATTAGAAAGAGCGAGGGACAATATTCGATACTTAGCAAAGAATATCGATTGGAAGAGTAACACTTACACTAGATTCGGTCAAAGAGTATTTGGCTCTAGAGATTTGAATGGCAACAATTGCTTATTCGGCACCAAGGGAGAGAGGAAGAAGAATCGGCTAAACCCAAAAGTGAAATAAAGAAATTGGCACAAGGAAAATAAAAAGGAGAACAAGGGTTTTTGGCTTTTGGAGAAATCGATAGAAAGAAAAGGAAGAAAACAAAAGGGTTTTTGGTTTTTAGGGAAGAGGGTTTCTGGCAACAATGTGAGGAAAAGATTTTGGCATTAGCCTCATACCCTTGCATTCAGCACCTATTTATAACCCTTATGGCCAAACTCCTCAAGCCCAAGTTCCCATTTTGGCTCCACTTGCTCCTCACTTCTTATCTCCCCGTTTTTCTCCCTGATAACCCCTTGATCTTTTCCTCAGATTTCTCTCCTGAACACTTCCCTTGGAGTCCATTTTCACGCCACTTCCAACCTTCTAGAAGGCCAAAATTAAACTTCTGAAAACACTAAGCTAGGATTCGAACCTTGGACCTCCTTGCTAGCTATTAACGCCACCTCCCTACACTCTAAGTGGCGTCACTTAGCCACTCCTCCACAAGGCTTTTTGATGTTATTTTCCCCTATCTTTATTTAAAGCACAACTACTTGCCAACCCTAATTCTTTTAATAATTAAATTATAATTTCTTCTACCCCTTAATTTGAAATCAAACCTTGACCAAGACCTACCCTTGTGTAATTAACACTTAACCGGAATTTCTAAGTACAAAAAAAAATTCAAGATTTCAGGACTTTTGGATTTTGGGATTTTTGGGGCGTTACACATACGGCACTAAGTGCGTAAGTCCCCAATTTGCACAATCCCACTTTTGGCCAACCACTTCCACTACCTACTCCACGATCCCCTCCTCAATTCTCTCCCTAAATCTCTTCTTTGACCGATTCAAAATTCTTTCCCAACCCTCTTGAAATTCGGCCACACACACACTCCCCTCCCCCTCAAACACTCTAACCACCTATTATTTCAGAGTTCTACTAGCACTCAACCTCCCTCACGGCATAGCACAAAATAAAAAGCTCCATTGCATTGCCACGCCTCGAACCTCAGACCCCCTATAACACTCCACATGCCTTAATCCTCTAGACCAATGGGCTTTTTATGCCAAGCAACACTCTCTTTAATTTTAAAGTCTACTAGCAAGAGACAAGGGTTTATTCAGTAAGAAGCCAAAATTTTTGTTAAAGCTTAAGTTCGAACCCAGGTCCTCTCACACTACTCAGGACACCTAACCAACTTAGCTCGTAAACCACACATAACATAACATGCAATTACATTATTAAAGATTTAAGGCATTACAATCTCTGATGACTCCTAATCCGAGCTAGCTTCGATATTCAATATAAAACATACGAAAATAAACAGAGTAAGCTATAAAGCTTAGTAAGCTTGTAAGCTAAGTAAGTAAAACTTACCAACCAACAATTCAATAACATAAACATCATATAATGCAATTTAAATTTGAATTATAACTTAACACATGAATTCAATCTAAACATTAACACAATTTCCATCAACTTCTTCGATTCGTTGATTGTATAGTTCACGTACATACCTTTACAAGCTCGTATCAATCTCATACTCATCCATATCTTACGTATACTCGTTGAACCATTCAGAATACAATCAGATACCTGAGAAACTTGCACCCTAAGTGCCACATATATAGCCGAAGCTATCTCAATATCATATCACATATAATGCTCACTCTCGAGCTACCAACGGGTCTGCTCACACAAGCTGACGGTCATGACGAAGCGACATAGTGCTGCTCACACAAGCTGATGAGAAGCCGCAGCACATGTTGGATAACTCAACCACTGGTAGGACGTACGGACTAGCACCCTATCACATAACCCCTAATGACATGTCATTCATATCCTAATCTATTCCTAAGGTTCAACTAAGATTTCTCGTAGTTGAATCATCGTCGAACATATCCGTAAGGTCATATTCACAATTTATGCAATATCAAAGCATTTAAAACATAAATATAACAATGTTTATTAACATACGAACTTACCTTGATCGCTAAAATGACGGAACAGATCGACTAGTCCAAAATCTTATTTTTCCTCCGATCTAAATCCGGACTTCGCTTTTCTTGATCTATATGTAATCCAAATTAACTTATTTAATTATCATTCTATTCAATTTAGCTCAAAATGCACATTAAGGCATCTTTACATTTTTGCCCCTAATATTTCAACATTTTTAGAATTTAGTCCTTATCTTTTAAAAATACAAATTCATGCAATTCAACCTATACCCATGCTAGAAGAATTTCAATTAAGTCCCTAGTGGTCCATATTATTTCATAATTTAACCATAAAATTTCAACATTTTTCAATTAAAACCCTAAATGATAATTTTTTCAAAAATCACTTTACAAAAGTTGTTTATTTAACAACAAGCATACATTTTCTATCATCAAACATCAAAATACACATAGATTCATCAATGGAAAAACCCTAAACCTTTAACATTTTTTCATATTAGTCCCTGGGCTAGCTAGATTGAGCTGCAACGATATCAAAAACATAGAAATCATTAAAAAAAGGGACAAAAATGGCACTAAAATGGGCAATAGAAGCTTGATCGAACTTAGCATGCATCAATGGTGGTTTTTATTAGCTTAAAATCGGTTAGGTGAAGAATATGGACTAAAAAATGATTTATTATACTTATTTAATCTTTATTTATCAATTTACAATAATAATCTTAAATTAAAACATTAAAATCACCTAATTAATGCCCATATTTGTCCAATCATATTAACAATGGGATAATTACCACATAAGGACCTCTAATTTAATATTCCATAGTTATTAGATACCTTTAGCTAATAGAACTCCACTTTTACACTTTACACGATTTATAGTCCTAAAACTACTATTTCGATTTGACTAAAAACGAGCTGTTACAACTCTCCCTTAGGAATTTTTGTCCCCAAAAATCTTACCAGATAAGAGGTTAGGGTACTTTTTTCTCATAGCTTATTTGGGTTCCCACATAGCTTCTTCGACACTGTGACGTTGCCAGAGAACCTTAACTAAAGCTATGCTTTTATTTCTTAATTCTTTAACCTTTCGAGCTAAAATTTTAATTGATTCTTTGCTATACGTCATATCAGGTTGAATTTCAATCTTTTCCAGAGAAATTACATGTGACAAATCCGACCGATACTTTCGTAACATCGACACATAAAATACATTGTGGATCTTTTCTAACTCCGTTGGTAAAGCCAACTGATATGCTACCGACCCTATTTTTTCAATAATTTCATACGGCCCAATAAATTGCGGACTAAATTTGCCTTTGCGACCAAAACAAAGAATTTTATTCCACAGAGATACTTTCAGAAATACTCTGTCACCAATCTGAAATTCAATGTCTTTACGTTTCAAATCCGCATACTATTTCTGTCGATCTAAAGCTGCTTTCAAATTGTTGCGAATTACTTTCACTTTATTTTTAGTCTCTCTAATCAAATCAACCCCGTGAATCTTTTTCTCATTAAGCTTGGTCCAATACAATGGAGTTCAACATTTACGACCATACAATGCTTCATACGGTGCCATTTTTATACTCAATTGAAAACTGTTGTTATACTCTGTAACAACCTGATTTAGACCCTATTCGGAACGGTGGTTTCGGGATCACGAATTTGTGTGTTTATTACGTGTGAATTTATATCTGTGAAATTTTCGTGTTTTAATTTTGTTATTTGAGTGTCGATTTAATAAAAAGGCTTAATCGTGTAAAATAAAAATTTGATGGTTAAATGTGAAAGGGCTGAATTATTGTTGTCTTTTTAAATCGAGGTATTTGTAATGTAATATTACCATGATAGCATAAGATGGACGGTTATAACCATGAATTATAATGGTTTAAAATTTTAATATAAAGGTTATATATGTAAAATGATTATTAAGTTATAATAATACAAAACATAAAATCAAAACCCATGTGTTCATTTTTTTTGGTTTGACCGAATAACAAAAAGAAAGAAAGAAAATAAAGCTTTAAGGTTCGACCATTGTTGAAGCTTGATTAAGGTATGTAGCTAGCTTGGTTTTGATAATTTTTACGTTTTTGAGATAGTTGTAGTGTAATGTACAAAGCCCATGCTTGAATTTCTAATTTTGATGAATATTTTGAGTTATGCAATTGATGAAAAATTGAGCTTTTTGATGTTGGATGATGAATTATGAAAGATATGTTTTGGATTAGTATGTTTTGTATTGGAATTTTTGATGAATTTGAGTAATTAAGACTAAATTGCAAAAATAATAATTTGAGGGACTAAAATGTGAAATAAATGAAATGTATGGACTTGTATGAGCATAAGGAAGATTCGGCCTAATCATGGTGTACTCAAATTTTGCATGTTTTGTGTTTTGTACAATTTGTACTAAATTGTAAAAAGTGTGAAATGTCAAGGCCAAAATGGTAATTTTCCCATTTATGTGTTTTTGGACTAAATTGAATGAAATTATTTTTGAATGAGTTTAATTTGAATATGTTTAGGTCAAGAACCAAAGAAATTGGATTTGGATCAAGGGGAAACCAAAGTTGTCAAAATAATTATCCCGTTTCAATTATCGTTGTCCGAGGTAAGTTAATAAGCAAATAAATGCTGTTAATTTTGAATATATGTGAATTTAAAATGCTGAATTGAATTTTATGAGCATATATATATGATGGCCGAATGGTTATATATATGGAAGCAATGTGTACAAGTTCAATTCGACCGAGATACGACATCTGAAAGCCCCGTACGAACCTTAGGAATAGTTAGGATACATATGTCATGACATAGGATTCTGATATGTGTATTCATATACGACCATGTTTGGGACGTTGGCATCATTATGTGATTACATGTAAGACCCTGTCTGGAATAGTGGCATCGATATGTGATTACATGTAAGATCACGTCTGAGACGTTGGCATTGTACGATATGTGTGACTATCTGAGTATTCTATTTAATTCTAAATGGTTCAACGGGCAATGATAAGTTAAGACCGAATGTAAAATTAAGTTAAAAGGCTCAGGTATGTATACATACTAAGTTATGAAATTATGGTATGTTGGATGTTTGAATTGATGATATAAAAGTTATATGTTAATATGAACTATGTGTATACATATATGAAGGTATACATTCGACCAAATAATGTATTTGTGATATAGAAAATGAAGGTTAAACATGCTAATGTTCAAATGAGTATTCGACCAAAGGGAAACTTACGCAAAATTATATGTCTTGAGAAATGAAATTATAAGTTTGGAAATGTATATGAATCTTTGATGGTTTATTTTAGTTTAGCTAAATTGAATTATGAATGTGACTGAATGTCTTAATTGCTTATGACTTACTAAGTTGTGAAAGCTTACTGTGCTTGTTTGCTTTATGTTTTATAGATTGTGGAAGCTAGTTATGGGCTCGGGGATCGTCAAAGAAGTCTATCACACTATCGACTATTTCGGTACTTTTATAAGTTGGAACTTGAACCTATGGCATGTATAGGCTAGTTTATATATTTGATTTTGGGGTATGTAAATTTGAGCCATGCAAAAATGGCTTATTATTTTGTTAAGCTTGGATTTTATGCATTGATCAAATGATGGTTATGTTTGGTTTTGGTGTCTCAGCTATGGCTTATATATATAAGTATATATATATATGTGTAAATCTTGTTGATATGCTTTGTTAAGGTTTTGTTATGTGAATTGGTATTAAGGTAAATTCGGTTATGGTATATAGAGGAAGTGAAGTTGATAGGTTTATTAATATTTGAGGTTTTAGTATGTTTGATCATGGATGAGTTTATTTTGATAGAAATGTTAAAGATATATGTGTTTTATGAATGTATTTGGCTATGATATTAAATTTAGGTAATGAATATAAGTTGTTTGAGATTCTGCAATTGAGATTGAATTAGGTCTTTATGTGTTGTGTTGGTAGTTGTTTAATGACATGGCATTGATATGTGGTTAGTTAATTAGGTAATGTTTAAGGTGTACTGTTGGCTAAGGAATGGTCATTTAGGTTTTGTGATGTAATTATTTGAGTTGAATATATTGTACAATATAAATCAGATATATGGTATGAAAGTGATTTAAGTATGTTTAGCATGATTAAATCTCTTTTGGAAAGAAGTTTAGTTTAATAATTTGGTAGATAAATATTTATTTGAAATTTTATAAAGTGGATTAATTTGAATTGATACATTGAGCAAGAAATGAATGTAACATATATTTTATAATTTTGGCTTTTAAATGATTTTTTTAAGAAATTGAATATAGTGATAGTGAGTTAGCCGAATATGTATATGTAATTGATGATCTTGTGCGTATTAAATAGATAGTATGTAAGTATGTTCATCCTAGTTAAAATTTGATAGTTGAGTTGTTTGATTTATAATTTATATTCTGTCAAATGGTAATGTCCTTAAGGTTGTTTGTCTGAATACTCTTGGTGCTGCCAGTACCCTTTCTAATCGGTCAAGCCTAATGTAAGTGCTTTGTTCTCATAATCGGTTTTTTCTAAGTATCGAGTATACAGTCCCTCACTTCTTCTAATCAGTTTTGGGTAGGAATAGGTAACGTGTAACACCCCGTACCCGAGACCGTTGCCGGAGTCGGACACGAGGTGTTAACGGACTTAATTCACTTATTTGCACAGTCCATTTTAAAATTTCCAGACAAGCTGGCTAACTGCGTCACTGTCACCTTAAAAATCATGTCTCGAGTTCCAAAACTTGAAAACCAGTTTTGTAAATTTTTCCTGAAACTAGACTCATATTTCCATCTACAAATTGTTTTCTAGAATTTTTGGTCGCGCCAATTAGTACATTTTATTAGTTAAATTCTCCCCTATTTCAGGGTTCGACTACTCTGACCTTCATGCATTACGAATTAGATATCTTCCTGTACAGGGCTGCAATACTTATGACTTTTGTTTCTAAAGAAACTAGACTCAAAAATAAATCTGTACATATAGGGCATGACTTCTAATTATCTCCGGTTAATTTATAGTGAATTTCCAAAGTCAGAACAGGGGATCCAGAAATTGCTCTGGCCCCATTTCACGAAAACTTAAACATCCCTTAAAATACGGCTCATATGATCGTTTCGTTTCATCCATATGAAAATAGACTCATCAAGGTTCAATTAAATAATTTATTCGCTATTTAATTCCATTCCTACTATTTTTAGTGATTTTTCAAATTCACATCACTGCTACTGTCAGCATCTGTTTTTAAGGTAGACTATACCTATTTCATGATTTTCCATGGATCAACTAGCCATTTGTCGTACATAGCACTAAAATGATCGTGATTAACCATTCCAATGGCTAATCGTTACCAAGCATTTCCATACCACTCAATGAACAATATACAAAATGATTATAATGCTATGCTCAAGATATATAAGCCATTTTCGCATGGCTATCCAAATTTATACAATACCAAAAGGTACATGACCAACAACAAAAGGGCAGTCCTATACATGCCATTTTCAGAGTTCAACTAAAAGAGTACCAAAAGGGCTTTGATAGTGTGGACGACTTCGACTTCGACAATCCCGAGTCCGATAGCTGACGAACCAAAATCTATAAAACAGAGAATCAAAGAAACAGAATAAGCATTTAATGCTTAGTAAGTTTTGAATCATGAAATTAATTCGGCTAAGGTATAACATTCATATGGCTAAATGAATAACTTCATATATGCACATTCTCATAATCATACTTACTTCACGCTTCAATCATTATATTCATACACAAGGTATCAACCTAACTAAAGGCCGAAAATTCGTTAATCAATTGAATGGATACTATTTAAAACGAATTGACTTTTCCGATGCATATACGAGACATACCTTATCGTTTGGATTTATGAGCGTATTAATTGAAATTATTACAGCAAAATCGCTCACTTCCAAACCCAAGCATCTTCAGGATTTAGCCGGATATAACAACTCGCATAAATGCCTTTGGGTCTTAGCCCGGATATAGCAACTCGCACGAATGCCTTCGGGTCTTAGCCCGGATATAATCACTAGCATAAATGCCTTCGGGACATAGCCCGGATATAGCAACTCGCATGAATGCCTTCGGATCTTAGTCCGGTTATCATCCAAATAATCATGCACATATGTCCACAAATCATAACACATTTTTATTTCGTTTTCGTTGGTAGAACTCAGACACAAGGCACCTATCTACCATTACCATTTTCGACTCAATGGCCACATACAAAGAGCATGGTTTTGATTCGCTATATAACATGATCTAATCGAATCATAATCTAAGTTCCATTACTCGAAAACTTACCTCGGATGCTGTCGAACGATTTCAACGGCTATTCGATCACCTTTTCCTTTCCTTTATCAGATTTAGTTCCCCTTTGCTCTTGAGCTTAATATTAACAAATAAATTGATTTAATCATTTTGAACATCAAAGAGGAATTCAAGGTACTTAGCCCATATATATTAGGCATTACAGTCATATATGTATGAAATCATGAATCAAATTCAACATATTAGCCAATATTCTCCTTTAGCCGATTTTCTAAGTCAAGATTAAGCCACCAATATGCTTACCTATAGCCGAATACATGCAACACCAATCTATGTATTCATTCATGTGGCCGAATATGCATGTTCCAATATGATATCATTTCCATTTCGTTTAACACTTAACATTTACCACATATCAATTAACCCATTTCTTTACTCATGTGGCCGATTATACCCGGTCATGCATACACATGATTAAGTTATTTAACACCTAACTCACATAGTCATAATGTACAAAATCTTAAGGTCCACATATGAATACCCCCAAGTTCCCATGACTTAACCCCTAACCACATTTTTGCCGAGAATTCCTTGAATTTCTAATAGCATACACACATATAATCAATTTGGAGACTCTATTGACCCAACATACATCCGGCAATAGTCTATAGCTCTCTCGGCCACTCATTTCACAACTTAACAAAGCTTCAATTCGAAATCATTAGTGAGCATCAATTAACTTAAGCTACCTTTAAACTTTTACTTATCACCTCATGCCAAACCATCAAAATGAACTAATTATAATTACATAGGTACTACCAAAGCCGAAACCTATGCATACTATTATTCCTTATGCCCAAACCAAAGACCACATTCGGCACTTTCATCCACCATTCTACCAAGCATGAAGTATTCAAACACAACCAAACTCACATTCGGCCCTAGTTCATAACAAGGTAGCCGATTCTTTTCCCTTAGTATCTAATGCTCACCTATGATTCTTTTTATAGTTCAAACACTCATCTATCATCATTCACCTAACTTTAACATGAAACAACAAAAATCACCATTATTAACTACCATAGTCGAAAACCTTACTCATTCCAAAATCAAAATTTCAACATGGGTTACAAAAATAACTTGATATCTCACTCAAGATCAACTAAAATTGCAAGAACTAATATAAACACCTTACCTTACTATCAACCTAAGATGACCGAATGCTTTCCTCCCTTCTTCCTTTTTTCATTTCGGCCAAGAAGAACCAAAGAATACAACTTTTTTTTTCATCTAGTTACGGTAAAATGGAGGAGCAAGGATGAAACAACTTTGGTTTCTCCTCCCACTCCCCACAAAATTTATTGTTCTTAACACAACATGTTATCACAAAATGTTTATAATATGTTTTATCCATCACATTTTGTCTATCCTCATTGTCATGGCCGGCCACTACTATCAAAGTGGGGAAATTGACATGCAAGTCCACCCTTTTGATCACATGCACTAATAGATCCTTATAGATTAACCTATCACATTTCAAAAGTGTCACACATAAGTCCTATTAACTAAATTCACATGCAATTAACTAAATCGAAGCTTAAAAATTTCACACACTCATATTCACATATTTTAGACAATAAATATTATACTCAAATACTTCGGTAACTCGGTTTAGCAGTCCCAAAACCACTTTCCGACTAGGGTCAATTTAGGGCTGTCACATAACGAATCTCAGTCCTTGGATCTCTGCTGATTTGCTCCTCAGGTGAGAGACTTTGGTAAGTGCTCTTGATATTGGTTGGCCGAATGGTCATAGCTAATGTAAGGGGACTTGTGTTGGATACGAGTCACCTATTATTCTAGTTTTAATAAGTAAGATTAATGCAGATCTAAGGAGTACGTGATCAAAGAAAAGCTATTAGGGATTGGTGTTTAAGGTAAGGTTAAGGTGAGGTTTCGGTTTTAGTAAAGATATGTATTAGGCATGCAATTAATTGAAGGGTGATATTGTTGTAGGTTGGTGACTAAGGGAATCACAACATGCTTGCTTACCAGGTGTGTACATACACTGCACTCACAAGTAGATCGGTAAAAGCCGAAAAGCTGAAAAGTCGAAAGTTTGGCTATGGTAATCTTGCGAGTGCGCGAACACTCATAAACGGGAAATCGATAGGTTGCCTGAGACCCATAGGCAATTCCGTGGACTTGGGTTGTGAGTAGGCCAAATGGGCCAGAATGGGCTAAATGGGCCCGATGGGCTGTTGGGCCCATAATAGGCAAAATTCGATAAGTGATGCTATGTGATAGAAAATTTGTATGTGAGCATGAATATTATGTGATTTGGGCCAGATGGGCCATATAAATAAGATTGGGCCTAATGGGCCATATAAATGAG
Organism: Gossypium hirsutum; assembly: GCF_007990345.1. Taxonomy (NCBI): domain Eukaryota; kingdom Viridiplantae; phylum Streptophyta; class Magnoliopsida; order Malvales; family Malvaceae; genus Gossypium; species Gossypium hirsutum. Next base: position 72,146,997 of record NC_053425.1, read on the forward strand.
ATTGGGCCTAATAGGCAATATGAATGTGAATTGGGCCTGATGGACCATATGAATGTGAATTGGGCCTGATGGGCTATATGAATGAGATTGGGCCAAGTGGGCCATATACATGTATGAAGGGGTTTTGGGTCTAGGGTATGATAACTACATAAAACTTAATTAATATATTGCGACCGTGGACAAGTCATAGGGTTAAGGTGTGGCAACGGGTATATGCATGTCTAGGATTGGATCTGGGGAGAGCTTGGTACTTAAGCAGACTTAATGACTCACCTCCTCTTCTCTGGAATCCTACCTGGTGCATAGTATTCGTTCATCTTAGCTCACGGGATTTATTAACGGGCCAAGGTAAGTGAAAACTGTAATAAAGGGAAAATTACTAAAATGCCCCTAAGGGAGAAAATGACCAAAATACCCTTAGGTGTTAAATGTAAGTTTTATGGATGTGACATGCATACATATGATATTCTACTTAGATTGCATATGGGTTGGGAACTATGGAATGGAACGGATGAAGTATATGAGGATCGCATGGTTGCCTGACAATTGTGGATCCATCGATGGCTTTTAAAGCCCAATATGTAAATGAAGGTAGTTCTGCAACTGGGCTACCATTGGTGTGTAGGCTGGATGGGTCGATATTTATATCCCCACATGGTGTGACGGGGGACAGAGCTGATGTGTAGCGGATGGATAATTTGGATGGGATTGCATTGCATGTTTCATGATATCTCTTTGGATGATTGTTTTTCATCGAAGGTTGTACACACTGAGTTTGAAAAAACTCACCCACTCTTTTATTTTATTTTCAGGTGATGCTTAGTAGAAGGTTCGATGTTTGGAGGGACTCTGGGTGGCCGACTAGTAAGATAATTCGGACTTTGTTTTTTTTAAGTATTTAAGTTTTTATTTCTTTTTGAGTGTGTTCAGATCATATTGTAATAAGGTTTTCATTATGTTATTATTACTTGAATATTATTATTATTTTTATTGTACTAACGAGAAGTTGAACATGGGTTCCTAAATTATAGTATGTTTTTTACGTTCCCGCAACTTAATTTTTAAATGATAAGTTTTCTTAAATCAAATGTTTTAAACAAGGCTTTTGAAACTGAAAGGTGTGTTTATTTTTAAGTTAATTAAGGTTTCTTTTGTTTAAGAAGGGTTTTCAATGAAAACACGGTTTTTGCTAAAACACTTCAATGTAACACTTCAGATTAGGCCATAACGTCTGGGCCGGGTTTGAGGTATTACAAATGCCATGTCTTTTTCGATCATAAGAGTTTAAAGTACTTGATGACTCAAAAAGATTTAAACTTACAAAAATGAAGATGGCTCGAGTTACTGAAAGATTATGAGCTAGTGATTGACTATCACCCAAGTAAGGCAAATGTAGTCGCAGATGTGTTGAGTAGAAAGTCTTTTTTTCTTTGAGAGCGATGAATACACAGTTGACTTTGTCCAAAAATGGTTTGATCCTAGTCGAGTTGAGAGCTAGACTGTTGTTTCTCCAAAAAAATTGTGAAGCTAAAAAATGTGACAGTGATTTGCAAGCCAAGAGAGTTCATTGTGAATCAGTTAGTGATTTAGATTTTCATATCGGATCAAAGATTGTTTGATGTTCCAAGGTAGAATTTGTGTGCCGAAAAATGATGAACTTATTCAAAAAATTCTTCATGAAGTGCATAATGGTTGTCTATCCATTCATCTAGGTGGTACGAAAATGTATAATGATTTGAAAAAAATGGTATTGGTGGTCTACTATGAAACCGGATATTTCAGAGTTTGTTTCGAAATGTTTGATTTGTCAACAAGTGAAATCAGAACACAAAGTGCCTTCGGGTTTACTTCAGCCAGTGATGGTACCCGAGTGGAAATGGGATAGGATTATGATGGATTTTGTAATGGGTTTGCCTTTGACTCTAAAAAAGAAAGATGTTGTATGGGTTGTCGTTGATAGATTGATGAAATTAGCCCATTTTAAACCGGTACATACTGAGTATTCACTTGATAAACTAGTTGAGCTGTACATTGCTGAGATTGTGAGATTGCACATGGTACCTATTTCTATTATTTCGGATAGAGATTTGAGGTTTACTTCGTGATTTTGGAAGAAGTTGCAAGAAGCTTTGGGTACAAAACTGAACTTTAGTACCACTTTTCATCCGCAAACTGATGGTTAGTCTAAAAGACCGATTCAAGTACTTGAAGATATGCTCCGACGTTGTGTTCTTGAATTCGAGGGTAGTTGGGAAAAATATCTACTATTGGTCGAATTTGCTTATAACAATAGCTTTCAGTCGAGTATTAAGATGGCACCTTATGAGGCATTGTATGGTCGCAAGTGCCAAAAACCTTTGTATTGGACTGAGCTTAGTGAGAAACAGATTCACGGGGTTGATTTGGTTAGAGAAACTGAAGAAAAAGTAAAGGTAATTCGTGATTGCTTGAAAGCAGCTTCAGATTGACAAAAGTTGTACGTAGATTTGAAAAGAAAAGAGATAGAATATCAGGTTGGTGACAAAGTGTTTTTGAAAGTATCTTCGTGGAAGAAAGTTCTCAAATTTGGTCGTAAAGGCAAGTTGACTCCACATTTCATTTGGCCGTATGAAGTTTTTGAAGGTATAGGGCCTGTGGCATATTAGTTAGCTTTATCGACAGAGTTGGAAATATTCATAATGTGTTTCATGTGTCGATGTTGCAACGATATCGTTCTGATCCTTCACATGTGATTTCTCCCATAGAGATTGAGATTCGACTGGATATGACATACGGTGAATAACCAATTATGATATTAGCTTAAGAGGTTAAATAGTTGAGAAATAAAAGTATAGCTCTAGTGAAAGTTTTATGGCAAAGACATGGCGTTGAAGAAGCTACGTGGGAACCTGAGGAGGTTATGAGAAGAGAGTACCCGAACCTATTTTCTGGTAAGATTTTTGGGGACGAAAATCTCTAAAGAGAGGAGATTTGTAACAGCCCGATTTTGGGCCTAATCGAAACAGTGGTTTCGGGACCACGAATCTGACGTAGAAAAACTTGTTTTTATATATTTTTATGGTCTAAAATTTTACAAAATGATTTCCTGAAAATTTCATTCGAAAATTTTGACGTTTGAGCACTCAATTTTGTCGAAAGGACTAAATTGTAAAAATTGTAAAAGTTGAGTTCTACTTGTTAAAGGTGTCCAACTGCTATGAGATTTTAAATTAGAGGTCCTTAGTTGGTAATTAGACCATTTGTTAAGTTAGTGGATAGAAACAGACATGAGGTAAGAGAATTTTAGTGATTTTTGAAAAGGGCATTTTGGTCATTGGTTAATAAAAAATAAAAAGGGAAGATAAAGCCAAAATTTGCTGATCTTTCCACAACCTTGGTAGCTAGGGTTTTTTCATCTTTCAAGCTTGATTGTAAGTACATCTTGGCCCCGTTTTTAATGCTCTTTACGTTTTTAAAGTCGTATTCACCCGATCTTTATATTTCTACCATTGTTTTGAAGTAGGGTTCATGTTTAAAATTTTACCCATGTATGGCATGTATGTATTTTGATGTTTTATGGTAGAAAATGAAAGTTTGATGTGTAATAAACAACTTTTAACAAGTGATTTTTTATGGAAATACATAAAAGGGACTTATTTATAAAAAAGATTTCAAAATATGTGTAAAAGTGTGATTTAATGAAAAATGTGGGTTGTTATAAGCATGTATAGGGTTCGTCTAGGCATAGGTCTAGATGAAATTGAATAGATTTCATTTTACAAGCCTAGGGACTAAAATGTAAATATGATAAATTTTAGGGGCAAAAATGTAATTTTTCCATAGTGTGATTTTTTGGACTGAATTGAGTAATGTGGTTAATAAACGAGTTAAAATTTGCTATTATAGATCAAGAGAAATGAGGTTCGGACCTAGATCGAGGGAAAAACAAAGTCTTTGACGATTAGGTCCATTTCCACTATTTTTGTACCGAGATAAGTTCATATGTAAATAATGCATTATTATTTATGCTTTAATTGCTTTATTATTGTATGAATCATGGTTGACTCCTTGGGTGTTATCGAAAAAGTTTGACAAGAGAGAAATCCCGGTTGAACCTTAGGAATAGAGAGGATACAAATGTCATGACATTAGGGTTATTTGCGATTACGTGTAAGACCATGAGACTTCGTGTAAGACCATAGCTAGGTTATTGGCATCAATATGAGATCCCATGTAAGACCATATCTGGGATGTGGTATTGATATGGTGCTATGAGTGTGAGATTTCTCGAGTATCCTTTATTTTCCCTTGTTTCATAGTGTCACCAGGCCAGCACGGGGATCGAAGTCTGTCGGAGATCCATTCACACTATCAACTTAACATTTTAGGTACCAATGATTTTAATATTTTGAGTTATGGCATGTATAGGGACTTGGTTATTTTGTTATGTGTCATAATTGATTTGGCCTAATGTGTTGGCTTATGTTGGTTGAAAATTCATTTTGTAAATGGCCATATGAAATTGGCTAATATTGGTTTAAGTATATGCATATGATGATGCTTTTCATGGATGTGGAAATTTGTATGGTTTAAGTTGAATAGCATGTGATGGTTGTATGTGATAGATGATAGTATGCGAATGATGTGTGGATGCCTTGTTTGTGGCTGATTAGGTTGAATGTATATACTTGGATTGGATGTTGTTGTGTAGGTTGTGCATGGAAGGGTGGCAAAAAGGATTGGTAAATAGCCTTATTTTTGTCTACATGGGCATGTGTCTAGGCCGTGTGTGACACACGGCTTGCCCCATGGGCGTGTGATCCGGCCATATGTCCTCTGCACCTTAATTGTTGCAAAACAGAATGCTCAGTATCGAGCACACGGGCAGAGACACGGGCGTGTGTCTAACCCGTGTGTATGACACGGCCTCGAACACAAGTGTGTTCACTGGTCGTTCGAAGTCTGCACCTATTTATGAAAATTTAGGAAAATTAAATCGACCAGACAGCCTAAGTACACAGGCGTGTGCCTTGGTTGTGTTACTTCATTTTGTTCATGGATAACAAACAGAGAGTTACACCTAGACTGGACACGGGCGTGTGTGACCACACGGCCTACCCACACGAGCGTGTCCCAAGCCACACGGGCGTGTGGCTCTTAAAACATGAAATTTTTTCTAAGTGTTGTGTAATTTTAAAAGTTCTCGGTTAGTTCGAAACCACTTCTAATGTATGATTTGGGCATCGTAGGCTTGTTTTAGGGACGATATGAATGTAAATGAAAGCTTTTAAATTTGAATGGAAAATTTACGTCTCAATTTTGTATGGTTGCATGTGTATAAGTCCGGCAATGTCTCGTACCTTGTTCCGACTTTGAATACGGGTAAGGGGTGTTAGAACTTTAGAAAGATGTAAAGTTCGAATGGTCTAAGAAGTGTTAGCAGAGTTTCAAACAGTTGAAAGCATTATTAATAGAGGCACCAGTGTTAGTACAGCCTGAGTCGAGTAAAGAATTCATAATTTTCAGTGATGCGTCATTGAACGGTCTGGGTTGTGTTTTGATGCAGGAAAATTAATAGCTTATGCTTCTAGATAGTTGAAGCCGCAAGGAAAGAATTATCCAGTGCACGATTTAGAGTTGGCTGCGATTGTGTTTGCATTTAAGATTTGGCGAGATCACTTGTTTGGTGAGAAATGCCACATCTACATAGATCACAAGAGCTTAAAATATTTAATGACTCAGAAAGACTTGAACTTTCGACAACGAAGATGGCTTGAACTACTGAAAGACTATGAGCTAGTAATTGATTATCATTCCGGGAAAGCGAAAGTAGTTGCTGATGCTCTCAGCAGAAAGTCATTATTTGCTTTTGCGTAAGTTGAATACACAATTAGCTTTATCTGATGACGGTTCGATTGTAGCTGAGTTGAAAGTGAGACCATTATTTCTTCAGTAAATATGTGAAGCTCAGAAATGTGATACTGAATTACAAGTTAAATGAGTTCAGTGTGAGTCGACTAGTGATTCAGAATACCAAATCAGAGTGATGATTGTTTAATGTTCCGAAATAGAATCTATGTACTGAGAAATTCCAAGCTTATTTAGAAAATTGTGCATGAAGCGCACAGTGGATGCCGATCTATTCACCCTGGAAGTACCAAAATGTTCAATGATTTGAAGAAGTCGTATAGGTGGTCGGGTATGAAACGGGACATTTCTGAGTTTGTATCAAAGTGTTTGATTTGTTAGCAAGTGAAAGTTGAGCATCAAGTGCCTTTAGGTTTGCTTTAACTTGTGATGATACCAGGGTGGAAATAGGACAGAATTAGGACGGATTTTGTATCGGGATTGCCTTTGTCTCCGAAAAAGAAATATACTATTTGGGTCGTTGTCGATCGATTAACAAAATTAGCACATTTCATCCAGGTACATACTAACTTTTCAATTGATAAATTGGCTGAGTTGTATATTTCTGAAATTGTTAGATTGCATAGGGTGCCAATTTTGATTATTCCGGATAGAGATTCGAGACTTACGTCGCGATTTTGGAAGAAATTTCAAGAAGCTCTAGGTATGAAGTTGAATTTCAGTACAGCTTTTCATCCGCAAACCGACGGTCAGTCTGAGAGAATAATTCAAATTCTCGAAGATATGCTCAGATGTTGTGTTTTAGAGTTCGAAGGCAATTGGGAGAAATATTTGCCACTGGTTGACTTTGCGTATAATAACAGGTTTCAATCTAGAATAAAGATGGCACCATACGAAGCTTTGTATGGTCGTAAATGTCGAACTCCACTATACTGGACCGAGCTTAGTAAGAAATAGATTCACGGAGTTGATTTGGTTAGAGAAACCGAAGAGAAAGTGAAAGTAATTTGCGACTGTTTAAAAGCAGCTTCAGATCGATAGAAATCGTATGCGGATTTGAAATGAAAAGATATTGAATTCCAGATCGGTGAAATTTTTTTCTAAAAGTATCCCCGTGGAAGAAAATTCTACGTTTTGGTCTCAAAGGCAAGTTGAGTCTGCGTTTTATCGGGCTGTATGAAATCATTGAAAGAATAGGCCAATGGCATATCGGTTAGCTTTATCGAATGAATTAGAAAAGATCCACAACGTGTTTCATGTATCGATGTTGAACCGATATAGATCTGATCCATCCCTTGTGATTTCTCTGTTAGAAACTGAGATTCAAACTGATATGACATACAATGAAGAACCGATTAGAATTCTAGGTCGAGAGGTTAAAGAATTTAGAAATAAATGCATAGCTTTAGTGAAAGTCTTGTGGAAACGTCATGGTATCAAAGAGTCTACGTGGGAGCCCGAGGAAGCTATGAGAAAATAGTACCCTAACCTTTTCATTGGTAAGATTTTCGGGGACAAAAATCCCTAAGGGGAGGAGATTGTACCAGCCCATTTTTAGTCAAATCAGAATAGTAATATTTATTTTATTATTATTTTGATGTTTACAGCATGAATATATGATTGTGTGAAAGTTTCGTTAAGAAATTTTATCATTTGGTTGGTCAATTCGATAAAAAGGACTAAATCGCGTAAATGCAAGAGTGTTGTTCTATTAGATAAAAGTATCTAATGGCTATGGAATTAAATAGTTAAAGTCCTTAAGTGGTAATTATACCATTATTAAAATAATTGAACAATTATGAACAACCATTAAGTGATTTTTTATTGTTTGATGTTAAGGTTAATTTGGTAATTGTTAAATATATGTTAATTAACTAAAACAAAACATAAAATTTATGCATTAATCATCTTCATAGCCGAATGTTAGGGCAAAGAAAGCCATGAAAATAGTTTGAAGATTTGGCCAACTATCTTTGGTATAAGTAATTCCATTTTTTGTTCCATTTGTAATGATTTCTATGTTTTTGTAATCGTTACAACTAGTACTAGCTAGCCTAGGGACTATTTTACAAAGCTGTTAAAGATTTTGAATGTGTTTTGAAATTTCTCGATAGATTATGCATGCTTGTTGATAGATATATAAGTTTTGTTAAGTGATTTTTAGTGAAATTGAAAAATAGGGATTAAATTTAGAAATGTTGAAAATTTGTGGATAAAATGTGAAATACATGAAAAATATGGGTTGCTAGGGTATAATGGTAATTCGGCTAGCATGAGTTAGTCTTTAATTTCATGAATTTGTGATTTTGTGTTATAAGGAGTAAATTGTAAAAATGTGAATGTTTAGGGGCTAATGTGTAAAATAGACCAAATGCATATTCTAGATTGAGTTGAATAATTAGAAGAATAAATAAGCTGATTTTCATTACTTATAGATCAAGAAAAGAGGAATTCTGACTTAGATCCAGGAATAAAGAAAACTAATTGAAGAGTTAGTCCGTTTCGTCATTTTCGTACACGGGGTAAGTTCGTATAATTGAACTTAAATGTGCATTTATTTAAATGATGGATGTAGTGTGATTGTATTTATCTTATTGGTAAAGTTTTGAAGATTTCGAATTAAATGTACGATTCCAGTAAGGCGAGTTACCAAATAAGACCATAGCTAGGCCATTAGCAATCGGATAAAAAGACCATAACTGGGTTATGGCATGTGAATGTAAGACCGTGGATGTGTGATGCATCATTGATAGGCCTTGGATGTGTGTTGATGCAAGAGGGTAAAGTGGTAGCTTATGCTTCGAGACAGTTAAAATCGCATGAGAAGAACTATCCTACACATGATTTGGAATTGGCCGCTATTGTCTTTACCTTGAAGATTTGGCGACATTATTTGTATGGTGAAAAATGTCGAATTTTTACTGATCACAAAAGTTTGAAGTATTTGATGAATTAAAAGGATTTGAATCTGCGACAGAGGAGATGGCTTGAATTATTAAAGGATTATGATCTAGTGATTGATTATCATCTGGGAAAAGCAAATGTGGTTGCTGATGCCTTGAGCAGGAAATTTCTTTTTACTTTGAGAGCCATGAATACGGGGTTAGCATTGTCTGATGATGGGTCAATCTTAGCAGAGATGAGGCCTAAACCGTTATTTCTCCAGTTGATTTGTGATGCTCAAAAGAACGATAGTGAGTTGCGAACCAAGAGAACTCAATGCGAATCAGGTTACGACTCAGGTTTTCGAGTTGGACCAGATGACTGTTTGATGTTTCGAGACAGGATATGTGTACCGAAAAACGATGAATTGATTCAGAAAATATTACATGAGGCGCATAGTGGCTTTTTATCAGTTCACCCTGGTAGCACAAAAATGTATAATGATTTAAAGAAGTTGTATTGGTGGCCAGGTATGAAAAGGGACATTTCTGAATTTGTAACCAAGTGTTTGATCTGTCAACAAGTAAAAGCTGAACATCAAGTGCCTTCAGGATTACTTCAACCGGTAATGGTGCCTGAGTGGAAATGGGATAAGATTACCATGGATTTTGTAACATGTTTGCCTTTAACTCCTAAAAAGAAGGATGCTGTCTGGGTAGTGGTTGATAGATTAACAAAGTCAGCCCACTTTATACCAGTACGTACCGATTACTCACTTGATAAATTAGCCGAATTATATATTGTTGAAATTGTGAGGTTACACGGAGTACCTATGTCTATAATATCAGATAGAGATCCGAGATTTACCTCGAGATTTTGGAAAAAGTTACAAGAAGACTTGGGTACAAAATTGAACTTTAGTACCGCGTTTCATCTACAAACAGATGGTCAGTCTGTAACACCCCAAACCCGGCCTAGACGTTATGACCGGATCTGATGCGCCACATCGAAGCGTTCAAAACATTCCGTATTACTTAGTTGGAAAACTTAATTGGTGTTGTAAAAGACACTTTTAAAAGTAGGTTAAAGTGAATGGAAGCTGTGCACCAGGTAGGAAACCAGGAAGAAGAGGAGGTGAGTCCGTCGGACTGCTTAAGTACCAAGCTCCCTTCGGATCCAACCCTAGACATGCACACCGCCATTGCCACACTCTAACATCTCGTATAATTTTGAAAAAACCGTTTGGTTATGTCCATCTTAAGAAAATGATTAAGGTTGAAAACGTTTGCTTAGCGGAAGTCTTACTTGTATTCGTGTTATTTTGAAATCACTTAATGTTTTTGAAAACGCGTCCTAGAGCTAATCTATTTTGTTAGTTATCATAGTTCAGTTTTATCATAATAGAATTAAATAATAAAGAAACAACCCAAACCATAAAAATAATTAGCGGCCTTATTACAAAAAAACCCAAAACCATAAACGAAAAATATGGAAAATCTAGTTCACCAGAAGAAAATGAATTTGCAGAAAACGTGTGGCCACTCCGAATCCCGCCCAGCTCCAAGTCCACCAACTAGGGCTCACCTACAAGGATGGAAGGAAGAAGGGGTGAGTTTGGGAAAACTCAGTGTATACAGAAACCCATCCAAAGCCCAAATCAGCTCGAGCCCATTGGGCCTAAGCCCCATTCAGATCACAGTACACAATGGACCGAAGCCCTTTTCAGAATACAGTAGCAAGGCCTTAGCCCCTTTCACATAACAGTGTGGCCCATAGGCCCAGTTCAGTAACATAAGTAACAGTAGTAGTAATGAATGCAAGCCCCACTGGGGAGACTACTCAACCCACCAACCGCTACACTGCCCCGTACCAGCCCTACACTTCATGTGGGGAATATCTCAACCCACCCAGCCCTACACTCCACAGTTGCAGCAACGCTGCTCAAATAGTAGTAAGTTGAGGCAAAGCCTCCAGTACGTGGATGAACCACTTTCAATACTTCCTCCATCAATACCCCAATCCCATGCAACAGATATTAATACAAGCATATCATGTAAAATACAGTATTAATCAATCATGCAGTTTAGCCAATTTAAACCCTAGGGGTATTTCAGTAATTATGCTCTTTAGGGGTAATTTCGTAACTTACGCAACTACACAAGCTACTTCAGTAATTTTTAGCAGTTTTATGTAATTTGGTTCCACCATCTAACTAACAGGTTAATTTGTCCATCTCTTACCCATATTGGTCCGCAAGCCCATTGAGCCCAGTTTTGGCCCATCGAGACCCTTTTTCCGAAGTACGCTAAAATGTCGCACGAACTTACTTACCACCTTGTGGTGCTAGATCTAACAATTTCTCTATGTCTTGAGAGCATTCGCATACTCACAAGCCCATGAAATACTAGAATTTTGGCATTTCGGCTTTTGCCGAATTGAACTAAGGAAGGGTGTTCGGTACACACCTGATTCGCGACGACTGCTACCGAGATCCCTTTCGATGTCCTACAATTGATTAGTACAGTTCTTATTTACAAATCGTAATCACTAAACCCAAAACTTGCTCAACCAAAGTCGAACCATGTTCCTAAAAAGCCTTTGAACCCTTACCTTTTTGCCAAAATCGATAGCTAGCTCCGAATCCGATTGTTCCAATGATTCACGCTTTTGATCCAACGCTTAAGAAGACTCTAATCACCAAAAGAAAACATCAGTTACAAACCCTTAAAGCCTTATGCTCAAATCGACAGCCTCCCTAATTTTTAGGGATTTCGGCTTTTCCTAACATCGTAAAATAAGAACAGATCTGAGATGATAAGTACTTACCCCTTACTCCTACTTGATTTCCACGCAATCCGGTGCAGATTTATCCTTAGAACAATGGTAAAACTCGAATCCAAGGGTTGAAGAAGTTTCGGCTATAAGCCCCTAAACCAATGGTACTTTCGGCTTTTGGGTGGTGAAGGAGATGATGATATGAGGCTATGACCTTGAAGTAGAATTGCTGTCAGGTATCTAGGATTAAGAAAAGATAATCGTAGATTTAATAAAAACAAAAGAACATAGAAAGACCTGGCTTTGAAGAAATCGGCACAAGCAGTGATCACAGGATTTCTGCTTTTGCGACTTCGGCAAAGGGTGCTGATGAATAGCAGGTTTGATGGACGGCTTTGGAGAAGGAAGTAGAGAAAGAAGAACAGGATAGGTGAAAGTTTCGGCTAGAGAGGAAAAGAGAGAAAAAGAAAACCCTTGTTGTGCCTGAGCAGAAGAAAAACGGCACCTCACAAAGCCCTAGGTGCCAAAATATTAACCTAAACCCTCTGCCGAATTTTCCCTCTTCAATTCCCTAAATTCGGCCAACTCCCAGTCTCTCACCCAATCCCTTAAATCTCTCCCCTTATCACTCCTTAATTCAAGCATTTGGACTGATTCAAACTTTCTTTTAGCAGAATCCACTTGGACTCCAACACTTACCCCTCCTGCACTTAAAAAAATGCATCTATTTGTCAACACAGGGAATCGATCCCATGCCTTCCCCAATGCTCCACACGCCACCTTTTTAGGAGCCTAGTGGCGTCACCCTTGCCACTTTACTAAGGCTCTTTTTGTGATGCAATTTACCCATCACTCCACTTAAGGGCCACTTAGCCAGAACCCCTAACTCCTAAGTCCAAAAATTCAAAAATTCAACCAGGTTTTGGCCAACACATGGGCCTTCTATAAGCCCATTTACCTACTCAAAATATTAATTCCACATCCAAATACAAAATTTTAAAATCTTTACAAAATATTGAAAACCGCGAATAAATCTGAAAATTAGGATGTTACACAGTCGGAAAGAGTAATCCAGGTACTCGAGGATATGCTTAGATGCTGTGTCTTAGAATTTGGAGGTAGTTGGGAGAAATTTCTATCTTTGATTGAATTTTCCTATAATAACAGTTATTAGTCAAGTATACAAATGGCACCGTACGAAGCCTTATATGGTCGTAAGTGTCGGACTCCTTTATATTGGACCGAACTTAGTGAGAAACAGATTCACAGAGTTGATCAAGTTAAAGAAACCGAAGAGAAAATAAAAGTAATTTGGGATTGCTTGAAAGCTGCTTCAGATCGACAAAAGTCATATGCAGATTTAAAAAGAAAAGAGATTGAATTTCAGGTGGGTGATAAAGTGTTCTTGAAGGTGTCACCCTGGAAAAAGATTCTGAGATTTAGTCGAAAAGGCAAGTTGAGTCCGCGTTTTATTGGGCCGTACGAGATTACTGAGAGGATTGGACCAGTGGCATATCGGTTGGCCTTACCGGTAGAGTTAGAAAGAATTCATAACGTGTTTCATGTATCAATGTTGCGACGTTATCGTTCTGATCCTTCACACGTGATTTCTCCAACAGAAATTGAGATTCGACCGGATATGACCTATGAGGAGGAACCAATAAAGATTTTGGCTCGGGAAATTAAACAGTTAAGAAATAAAAGTATAGCCTTAGTGAAAGTATTGTGGCACAGACATGGGATAGAAGAGGCTACATGGGAAATCGAGGAAGTTATGAGGAAACAGTACCCGAACCTGTTTATCGGTAAGATTTTCGGGGACGAAAATCTCTAAAAGGGGGGAGAATTGTGACAACCCAAATTAGGGCCTAATCGGAATAGTGGTTTCGTGACCACAAATTCGAGATAGAAATAATCGTTTTATAATTATTTTGGGGTTTATGATATGATTTCATGATTTCATGAAAATATCGTGATGAAATTCTGTGCATTTCGCGCTTAAGTTAAGATTAGGGACTAAATCGAATAAATTGTAAAACTCGTGTTTTAGAAGTTTTTAGTATGAAATTGCTTTGGGATATTAACTAGGAGGTCTTAAATAGAAATTTGACCCATTCTTAAGTTATGGACAAAAGTTGGACATGGAGGGAATTTTTTGAAAGTTTAGTAGTAAGGGCATTTTGGTCATTTGTATATTAAATGAAATAAAATGGGAAAAATAACACAAAATTGGTTATCATCTTCATTAGTTGCTGCCGAAAATTGCTCTCTTCCATAGCTAGGGTTTCTTCAACTTTCAAGCTTCATAGTAAGTGAATTCAAGCCCCGTTTTTAATGTTCTTCACATTTTTGAAATCCTCGTAGCTCGGTTTACTTATTTCTACCATTAGTTCGAGTTAGGGTTTATGTTTAAAAATTTACCCATGAATGATAGGCATGTATTTTTTTTGTTTGATGGTAGAATATGAATGTTTGAAGTTAAGGGAACGATCTTTTCTAAGCGATTTTTAACGAAAACGAGCAAAACGGCATAATCGATAAAAATACCTATTGTTCATAACTATGTGTTAGAGTGAGAATTTGATGTTGCCATAGAAGAGAAAAATGATCAGTAGGTCATTAAACATAAGAATAAGGGCTGAAATTAAATTTCCGAGCCTTGGGGTAAAATCGTAATTTTGTAAAAGTTAGGGACAAAAATGTAATTTTGGTATAATGTGATTTTTGGATTAAAATAAATAGTTTGAGTGTTAAATGAGCTAAATATGTTGTTATAGATCAAGAAAGGCGTGGAATCGACCTCGAACAGGGAAAGGAGAAAGTTTTGGACTAAATTGCAAAATTCCCATATTTTGCACCGAGGTAAGTTTGTATGTAAATAATACATTAATTTCATTTACATTTTTATATTTCAGCCTATTATATATATTAGCTGATGTTGAAGTATAAATCGACTATTGAAAGAATGGAAATAAGTAATAGAGAGAGATCCCGGTTGAACATTCGGAAAAATCGAATAAAATAGAGGAAGCGTAGCTAGGTCACATGTATGGTGCCGAGTGCACATCATGTGTACAAGAAGGCTACGAGATACTATATAGTAGCTAGGTCACATGTGTGATACGGGATGTATCCCATGTAGACAAGAGAGCTACGTGAGAGATAAATGTAGCTAGGTCGCATGCGTGATTCCAAGTGAAGGACACCATGTAGACAAGAGAGCTACGAGACAAATCGGCTAGGTCGCATGAGTGGTACTAAGTGTTCACCATGTGTACAAGAGAGCCGAATTAAATGAAATATGATGGTGGGGCTGTGTGCTGAAACCATCAAGTATCGAGGATTAATCCGAATTGTTCAACGGGATGGTTTTGTGGTGACATTGTAGTCATGGACCTACACTTGTGATGTATGAAATGTGGTGAAAATGATTTGTGGTATATATATATGCAAGTTAAAATGAGGTTAGTATAAAGAATGTGTGAAAGAATGAAATTAGCATTAAAACTGTTTTGGACAGTAGCAGTGACGTGATTTTGAAAATTCACCAAAAATAGAAGGAATTTAATTAGAGGTTGAATGAGATGTGAAATTAAAGCTTAATGAGTCTATTTTCATATAAAAGAAACATAGCAAGCAAAGGAATTCTATATTTTGAGATATTTACAATTGTGTGAGACTTGCCTAGGATGACTATGTAATACCCTGTTTCAAATTTGAAAAATCATTAAAAATTTTACAAAACAAATTAAGAAATATAGTTTATATTCCTAAATTCCTTATTGAGTCTAGTTTTAAATGAAATAGGTTTCATGGTTATTTGAATTGTGTACTGAGAGAAATTCAATTCGTAATGAACAGAGGTCAGATCAGTTGAGCTATGTAACAAGGGAAACTTTATGTAACATCCTGATTTTCGGATTTATTCGCGGTTTTCAATATTTTGTAAAGATTTTAAAATTTTGTATTTGGATGTGGAATTAATATTTTGAGTAGGTAAATGGGCTTATAGAAGGCCCATGTGTTGGCCAAAACCTGGTTGAATTTTTGAATTTTTGGACTTAGGAGTTAGGGGTTCTGGCTAAGTGGCCCTTAAGTGGAGTGATGGGTAAATTGCATCACAAAAAGAGCCTTAGTAAAGTGGCAAGGGTGACGCCACTAGGCTCCTAAAAAGGTGGCGTGTGGAGCATTGGGGAAGGCATGGGATCGATTCCCTATGTTGACAAATAGATGCATTTTTTTAAGTGCAGGAGGGGTAAGTGTTGGAGTCCAAGTGGATTCTGCTAAAGGAAAGTTTGAATCAGTCCAAATGCTTGAATTAAGGAGTGATAAGGGGAGAGATTTAAGGGACTGGGTGAGAGACTAGGAGTTGGCCGAATTTAGGGAATTGAAGAGGGAAAATTCGGCAGAGGGTTTAGGTTAATATTTCGGCACCTAGGGCTTTGTGAGGTGCCGTTTTTCTTCTGCTCAGGCACCACAAGGGTTTTCTTTTTCTCTCCTTTCCTCTCTAGCTGAAACTTTCACCTATCCTATTCTTCTTTGTCTACTTCCTTCTCCAAAGCCGTCCATCAAACCTGCTATTCATCAGCACCCTTTGCTGAAGTCGCAAAAGCCAAAATCCTGTGATCACTGCTTGTGCCGATTTCTTCAAAGCCAGGTCTTTCTATGTTCTTTTGTTTTTATTAAATCTATGATTATCTTTTTTTAATCCTAGATACCTGACGACAATTCTACTTCAAGGTCATAGCCTCAGATAGTCATCTCCTTCACCACCCAAAAGCCGAAAGTACCATTGGTTTAGGGGCCTATAGCCGAAACTTCTTCAACCCTTGGATTCGGGTTTTACCATTGTTCTAAGGATAAATCTGCACCGGATTGCGTGGAAATCAAGTAGGAGTAAGGGGTAAGTACTTATCATCTCAGATCTGTTCTTATTTTACGATGTTAGGAAAAGCCGAAATCCCTAAAAATTAGGGAGGCTGTCGATTTGAGCATAAGGCTTTAAAGGTTTGTAACTGATGTTTTCTTTCGGTGATTAGAGTCTTCTTAAGCATTGGATCAAAAGCGTGAATCATTGGAACAATCGGATTCGGAGCTAGCTATCGATTTTGGCAAAAATGTAAGGGTTCAAAGGCTTTCTAGGAACATGGTTCGACTTTGGTTGAGAAAGTTTTGGGTTTAGTGATTACGGTTTGTAAAAAAGAACTGTACTAATCAATTGTAGGACATCGAAAGGGATCCCGGTAGCAGTCGTCGCGAATCAGGTGTGTACCGAACACCCTTCCTTAGTTCAATTCGGCAAAAGCCGATATGCCAAAATTTCGGCATTTCATGGGCTTGTAAGTATGCAAATGCTCTCAAGACATAGAGAAATTGTTAGATCTAGCACCGCAAGGTGGTAAGTAAGTTCGTGCGACATTTTAGCGTACTTCGGAAAAAGGGTCTCGATGGGCCAAAACTGGGCTCAATGGGCTTACGGACCAATATGGGTAAGAGATGGACAAATTAGCCTGTTAGTTAGATGGTGGAACCAAATTGCATAAAACTGCTAAAAATTACTGAAGTAGCTTGTGTAGTTGCGTAAGTTACGAAATTACCCCTAAAGAGCATAATTACCGAAATACTCCTAGGGTTTAAATTGGCTAAACTGCTTGATTGATTAGTACTGTATTTTACATGATATGCTTGTATTAATATTTGTTGCATGGGATTGGGGTATTGATGGAGGAAGTATTGAAAGTGGTTCATCCACGTACTGGAGGCTTTGCCTCAACTTACTGATATTTGAGCAACGTTGTTGCAACTGTGGAGTGTAGGGCTGGGTGGGTTGAGATATTCCCCACATGGAGTGTAGGGCTGGTACGGGGCAGTGTAGCGGTTGGTGGGTTGAGTAGTCTCCCCAGTGGGGCTTGCATTCATTACTACTATTGTTACTTATGTTACTGAACTGGGCCTATGGGCCACACTGTTATGTGAAAGGGGCTAAGGCCTTGTTACTGTATTCTGAAAAGGGCTTCGGTCCATTGTGTACTGTGATCTGAATGGGGCTTAGGCCCAATGGGCTCGAGCTGATTTGGGCTTTGGATAGGTTTCTGTATACACTGAGTTTTCCCAAACTCACCCCTTTTCCTTCCATCCTTGCAGGTGAGCCCTAGTTGGTGGACTTGGAGCTGGGCGGGATTCGGAGTGGCCACACGTTTTCTGCAAATTCGTTTTCTTCTGGTGAACTAGATTTTCCATATTTTTCGTTTATGGTTTTGGGTTTTTTTTGTAATAAGGCCGCTAATTATTTTTATGGTTTGGGTTGTTTCTTTATTATTTAATTCTATTATGATAAAACTGAACTGTGATAACTAACGAAATAGATTAGCTCTAGGACGCGTTTTCAAAAACATTAAGTGATTTCAAAATAACACGAATACAAGTAAGACTTCCGCTAAGCAAACGTTTTCAACCTTAATCATTTTTTTAAGATGGACATAACCAAACGGTTTTCTCAAAAATATACGAGATGTTAGAGTGTGGCAATGGCGGTGTACATGTCTAGGATTGGATCTGAAGGGAGCTTGCTACTTAAGCAGTCCGACGGACTCACCTCCTCTTCTTCCTGGTTTCCTACCTGGTGCACAGCTTCCATTCACTTTAACCTACTTTTAAAAGTTTCTTTTACAACACCAATTAAGTTTTCCAACTAAGTAATACGGAATGTTTTGAACGCTTCGATGTGGTGCATCAGATTCGGTCATAACGTCTAGGCTGGGTTTGGGGTGTTTCATTTAGTGGTATCAGAGCCAAGTTTCAACAACTCGGCTGTGGATCGGGTCTGAAAATCTTTTAAAAAAAAGGGTTTTTTCTATAAGTTTTTCAAAGATGTTCGAAGTTTTTCTATTGAACGAGGTTAAATCAATAGTTTTAAAATAAAAGTGTTTTCAAATGAAATCTTTTTATTTTCGGTGAACAAAAACATGGGTTTTTTATGGACTGATAAGGAAGTGGCACACTGAATCCCCGGCACCAAGTCTGTAAGTGTTCTTTTCTGCTTTAAATATTTATATGGAACTGGACTGGAAATAACACTGTAGATAGTACTGAGCCTTAGAGATAGTGCTATTAATAATGTAGATTAGGGCTACAAAACTAGGATAGCTAAATTGTGATTGCGCGAAAATAACTCTGAAACTCTATCTGTTCATAAGACATTCTGTAATAAACAGTGAAACTAGTAAACTAATGTCATAAAATTCGTAATCAGATAAATCGTTATGAGTACAAGGGTTACTCGGGGAAGAGGCTGTGGTCGAGGCCGAGGTAGCACTCAAGCTGGATCTGTGTCATCTGAACACATACCAGCTGGCGAGGCACATCCACCACCGGTTAATGAAAATGGGCCGTATGATCGGGCCGCAGGGGATGACGCTGTGTCTCAAGCCATGTTGAGGGTTTTGGAAAGGGTGGCAGGAGCTAACATCGGGCCCATGAATAGGGGGTCCATTTCTGAACGACTTCGGGCCAACGGAGCTGAGATTTTTAGGGGCGTATCTGGAGTGGCCCCAAATGTGGCTGAGTACTGGTTGAAAGCCACAGAGCGGATCATGGATGACCTGGACTGCTCAGTAGAACAGAAGTTGAAAGGGGCAGTGTCGTTGCTGCGGGATGAAGCGTATCAGTGGTGGATTACTATGAGAGAGGGTACCCCAGCTGAGAGGGTAACATGGGAGCTGTTCAAACAGACCTTTAAGGCAAAATATGTTGGAGCTAGCTATGTGGATGCACGTAGAAAGGAGTTCTTGAATCTGACTCAGGGAAATAAGACCATTGCTGAATATAAGGCAGAGTTTCTACGATTGAGTCGGTATGCTAATGGCATCGTTTCCACTGAATACGAGCGTAGCGTTCGTTTTGAGGATGGCCTTAAAGATGAGTTAAGGGTGCTCATAGCTCCGCAGAGAGAGTGAGATTTCGCTGCACTAGTAGAGAAGGCTAAGATAGCCGAGGAGGTGAAACAAACCGAACAGAAGAATCGTGATAGGGATCGAAATCGGTTCAGGAGGGATGCTGGACCAGCGGGTGCTGCAAATTGAAATGCTAAGAGAGCTAGGATGGAGGAACCGGTTCGAGCAGTTCCGATGAACAGAGGTAGACTACAAGCTTGTGGGGATTGCGGCAGAAT
This sequence comes from Gossypium hirsutum, assembly GCF_007990345.1. NCBI lineage: Eukaryota > Viridiplantae > Streptophyta > Magnoliopsida > Malvales > Malvaceae > Gossypium > Gossypium hirsutum. The sequence goes on from NC_053425.1 coordinate 72,166,672, forward strand.
GCATCAAGGAGAGTGCTGGAAGCGTTCTGGGGCTTGTCTTCGTTGTGGGTCTAAGGAGCATAGGATTAAGGATTGTCCTAGGAGGGCCACTCAGGCTCAGGTGGCCGAACAAGGGGCTGTGCGACCGGCTCAACCTATGAGGGATGGACCGCTGCTGCCAAGAGGTCGTGGACAAGGTCGCGATGGTAATGGCCATGGACGTGGGGCACCTGGCAGGGGTATTGGTAACGCGGATGCTCGCCAGCCAGCTTTGGTGTATGCTGCTCGTCGCCGCGAGGAGGGTGACGCACCTGATGTCATAACTGGTACATTTTTTATATATGGTGTACCTTATACTGCTCTGATTGATGTCGGATCAACCCATTCATATGTGGCATATAACATTTCTGGGGCACTGGGTGTGCACTTCGAGGAGACTGTATGTGGGGTGTCTGTGATAAGTCCTTTAGGTCATTCGGTTAAGGTAGAGAAACTCTTCAAGGAGGTGCCTTTGGAGATTCAAGGCGGGGTTTTCTGTGGGGATTTGATGGAGTTACCACTTGAAGAATTCGATTTGATACTAGGGATGGATTGGTTGACCAAGCATAAGGCAACTTTAGATTGTGCAGCTAAGAGGATGGTGTTAAGGACTGTCAATGATGAGGAGGTAATGATTATTGGAGAACGAAGGGATTACTTATCCAATGTAGTATCGGCGTTGAGGGCTGAGAAATTGATGCGCAAGGGGTGCGAGGCATATCTGGCTTTGGTAAGCCAAGCTGAAACTGAGGATCTAACTGGGGAGACCATCAGAACTGTTAGGGAATTCCGGGATGTTTTTCCGGAGGAGCTTCCTGGATTACCTCCGAATCGAGAAGTCGAGTTTGGAATCAATTTGTTGCCTGGAACAACTCCAGTATCTATTGCACCCTATAGGATGGCACCGAAGGAGTTAGTGGAACTGAAGGCTCAAATTCAAGAGTTGTTAGATAGAGGCTTCATTAGGCCTAGTGTGTCTCCTTGGGGAGCACCGGTCCTATTTGTGAAGAAAAAGGACGGAACGATGCGCATGTGCATCGATTATCGCTAGTTGAACAAACTGACGATTAAGAATAAGTATCCACTACCAAGGATTGACGATCTGTTCGATCAACTGAGGGGAGCTTCAGTATTCTCCAAAATCGATCTTCGTTCTGGATACCATCAGCTAAGGGTAAAAGAAGGGGATATTCATAAAACAGCATTTCGAACTCGATATGGACATTATGAGTTTGTGGTCATGCCGTTTGGGCTGACGAACGCACCTGCAGCTTTTATGGATCTGATGAATCGAGTATTCCAACCTTACTTGGATCGGTTCGTAGTCGTCTTTATCGATGATATCCTGGTATACTCTGAAACGGAGGCGAAACATGATGAGCATCTCCGTATTGTGCTGCAAGTGTTAAGGGAAAAGGAGCTCTATGCGAAATTCAGCAAGTATGAATTCTGGTTGAGGGAGGTAACTTTCCTAGGGCATGTGGTCTCTGCCGAGGGGATTAAGGTGGATCCTCGTAAAATTGAAGCAATTCTGGAATGGAAGCCACCTAGGTCAGTATCGGAAATTCGGAGTTTTCTAGGGTTAGCAGGTTACTACAGAAGGTTTGTGGAAGGTTTCTTGGTGATGGCGGCACCCTTGACAAAACTCATAAGGAAAGGAGTACCATTTGTCTGGACCGAGATACAGCAAAAAGCTTTTGATCGGTTGAAAAAGGTGTGACAGCCCCAAATTGACCCTAGTCGAAAAGTGGTTTCGGGACCACTAAACCGAGTCATAAAAATAATTAACCGTCATAGTTGAGGCTCATTATATGTACATATGCATGTGTGAAAATTTCATGTTTGAATTTTGTTAATTGTAAGTGAATTTTATCAAATAGGACTTATGTGAGAAAATTTAGAAATGTGCTAGGCAAATGTAAAGTGGCCTAATAATGCATGTTGTGAAAATGATGGGTTTGCATGTCAAATTACCCAAAATTAAAGCATAGTGATCGGCCATGCTATGGGTGGAAACATGTTGTAAACATGTTGTGTAGTGTGTTATGTTAGAAAGAATAAAAAAAAGGGGTTAGGATTAAAGTAATGCAAAGGGAGGACTGATGAAAAAAAAAATTGTCTCACTCATGCCCCCCCATGGCCGTGAATTGAAGAAAGAAAACAAAAAAAGTGTTCATCCTTGAACATCTTTGGCCGAAAATTTTAAGGAGAAAGGAAGAAGAAAGGATTTTCTTGCTTCTTGTTCGGTTGGTTGGTGTTTAGGAGGAGGTATGTTTGGTGTTGTTCCATGAGATTCATGCATGTTTTTATTTTATTTTATTTTATTTATTTGTTAGCTTGAGTTCTATCTAGCCTATGGTTTAGATCTTTGCTATGTGATGGAGATGATATTCGGCCATGGGTGTTGTCTTCTTAGTTGATGTTTGATGTTATGGTGATGAGGCATAAAGATGGGTTAAGTTTTGGCTAAGGAGGATTTGTGATTGATGCCATTTGCATGCTAAATGTGAAGCTTTGTAATGATACATGTGGTGGTGGATTTTCTTTTTTAGCATTCTTGAGTTAGGCCTTAAGTTCTTTGTTTAACTCATGACCAAAATTTAAGTGGTATGGTGTCTTGATGCATTCGGCCATGTTAGGAAGTAGAAGAGAAGCATGGTTGTTGATCATGTTATTTGGATGAAAATGGTAGTAAGGTGAAGTGCAAATGTTAGTATTTGATCTCTAGAGTATATATGTGTATTAGCCGAGTTTTGAACTTAAAACGAATTGGTATTTAGTCAATACAAGTAACCATAATTGTAGAATGTATTAAGTGTTGCAATCGGCCTCAACATAGACATGCATATTCGGCCATAGAAAGAAGATTGGTGTTGCATGTATTCGGTTAGAGGCAAGCATATTGATGCTTTTATTTTGGCTTAGACAATCGGCTAAAAGAGAGTGTGGGTTAATATGTTGAGTTGATTCATGGTTTCATATGTATGTGACTTTAATGTCTAATGTATATATATGGGCTAAGTACTTTGAGTTCCTCTTTTCGATGCTCAAATGATTAAATCAATTTATTTGTTAAATTAAGCTCAAGAGCAAAGGGGAACTAAATCCGATAAAGGGAAGGAAAAAGTGGTCGAATAGCCATCGGAATCGTTCGACAACATCCGAGGTAAGTTTTCGAGTAACGAGACTTAGTTTACTATTTGATTAAGTCATGACGTATGAGCATAACAAATATACGGTGATATGATGATTCTACTTGAATTATATGTTGAGTTAATTAGTCTATACGTATGACGAGTAGCCGTATGTGCATAGAATCGTGTCATAAAGCAAACTAAACCATGCTGTTTGTATGTGGCTAGTGAGCCGAAAATGGGATTGCTTAATACGTGACTTGTGTTTGACCTCTAATTATGAAAATGAAATATAGATGTGTCATGATTTATTGATATGTGCATGAATATTTGGATGATAACCGAGCTAAGTCCTGAAGGCATTTTGCGCTAGTGACTAGTTCCGGGCTAAGTCCCGAAGGCATTTGTGCGAGTTACTATATCCGGGCTAAGTCCCGAAGGCATTTGTGCGAGTTACTATATCCGGGCTAAGTCCCGAAGGCATTGGTGCGAGTTACTATATCCGGGCTATGTCCCGAAGGCATTGAGCGAGTAGCTATATCCGGTTAAATCCTGAAGGTACTTGTCTTGGGAATGAGCGACCTTGCTGTAATAGTTTCAATTAATATGCTCGTAAAATCCCAGCAATGAGGTATGTCTCGTTTATGCATTGATTTAGTTGATCCCTTACAATTAGTATTCGCTCAGTCGATAAATGAGCTACCGGCCTTTGGCTAAGTTGATCTTTTGTGTATGAATATAAGGGTTGGTAATGTGAAGTAAGTATGATATTGAGAATTTGTGCATATGAAATTATCTGTTTAGCCATATGAATGCTACACTTTAGTTGTGACTAATTTTATGGCTCAAACTTACTAAGCATTAAATGCTTACTCCGTTCTTTGAATCTCTGTTTTATAGATTTTGGTTCGTCAGCTATCGGACTCGGGATTATTGAAGTCGAAGTCGCCCACACTATCAAAGCCCCCTTTGGTACACTTTTTGTTGAACTTTGAAATGGCATGTATAGGACTACCCGTTTTGTTGTTGGTCATGGACCCTTTGGTTTTGTATAAATTTGGATAGCCATGCGAAAATGGCTTATATACACTTTGAGCTTAGTATTATAATCGTCTTGTATGATGTTCGTTAAGAGGTATGGAAATGTTTGGGATGATTAGCCATTGGAATGGTTAATCATGATCATATTTTGTGCTATATATGCTAAAGGGCTAGTTGAATCATGGAAACTATGAAATAGGTAAAGTCTACCGTAAAAATAGATGCTGATAGTAGCAGTGACGTGAATGTGAAAAATCACTAAAAATAGTAGGAATAGAATTAAATAGTTAATAAATTATGTAATCGAACCTTGATGAATCTATTTTCGTGGGAAAGTAACGAAACAATCATATGAACAGTATATTATGAGATATTTAAGTTTTTGCGAAACAGGGCAGAACAGTTTTTGGATTCCCTGTTCCGACTTTGGAAATTCATTATAAATTAACCAGAGATAATTAGAAGTCATGCCATATATGTATAGATTCCTTTTCGAGACTAGTTTCTATAGAAACAAACGGCATCAGTATTAAAGCCCTGTACAGGGAGATATCCAAGTCGTAATGCGCAAAGGTCAGTGTAGTCGAACCCTGAAACAGGGGAGACTTTAACTAATAAAATGTACTAATTGGTTCGACCAAAAATTCTAGAAAAAAATTTGTAGATGGACATATGAGTCTAGTTTCAGGAAAAATTTACGGAACTGGTTTTCGAGTTTTGGAACTCGAGATATGATTTTTAAGGTGATAGTGACGCAGTTAGCCAACTCGTCTGGAAATTTAAAATGGACTATGCAAATAAGTGATTTAAGTCTGCAAACCCCTCGTGTCCGACTCCGGCAACGGTCTCGGGTACGGGGTGTTACAAAAGGACCGAAGCGCCAGTGTTGATTCAACCGGTGTCTAGGAAGGACTTTACTGTATACAGCGATGCATCGCATGTGGGGTTAGGTTGCGTACTGATGCAAGAGGGCAAGGTGGTCGCTTATGCATCGCGACAGCTTAAGGCTCATGAGGTGAGTTACCCTACGCATGATTTGGAGCTAGCAGCAGTGATTTTTGCGTTAAAAATTTGGAGACACTACTTATATGGGGAAAAGTGCATCATATACACAGATCATAAGAGCTTAAAGTATCTGTTGACTCAGAAGGAGTTGAACCTTAGGCAACGAAGATGGGTGGAGTTGCTTAAAGACTACGACTGTTCGATAGAGTACCACCCAGGAAAAGCTAATGTGGTGGCGGATGCGTTGAGTCGAAGGGTTGTTACTGACTTGAGAGCCTTATTCGCACGTTTAAGTCTATACGATGATGGAAGCTTGTTGGCAGAACTGCAAGTAAGGCCTACTTGGATTGAGCAGATTAAGGAAAAACAGTTGAAGGACGATTCATTAGCTCTTCGGTTCCAGCAAGTTAAGAATGGTGAGAACGAGGATTTTGGGTTGAACACTGAAGGAGTTATGTGCTTTCGTGGAAGGGTTTGTATTCTAAAGGACCCTGAGTTGAGGCAGTTAATTCTAAAAGAGGCTCTTGGTGGACTCTGTGCCATGCATCCTAGGGGGAATAAGTTATATCGAGACTTGCGAGAGGTGTACTGGTGGCCCGGATTAAAACGAGAGGTGACTGAATTTGTTGGGAAATGTCTGACGTGCCAACAGGTTAAGGCTGAGCACCAATTGCCTTCAAGATTACTGCAACCGGTGAAAATTCCGCTATGGAAGTGGGAAATAGTAACAATGGACTTTGTGAGTGGGTTACATTTGACACCCACCAAGAAAGATTCGGTGTGGGTGGTTGTGGATAGGTTAACAAAATCTGCTCATTTCATACCTGATCGTACCGACTACTCACTGCAAAAGTTGGCCAAGTTATATGTGGCGGAGGTAGTGCGACTGCATGGGCTGCCAGTGTCGATAATTTCTAATTGAGACCCTAGGTTTACTTCTTGGTTTTGGCGGAAGTTGCAGGAAGCGTTGGGTACACGATTGGATTTTAGCACCACTTTTCACCCACAAACAGACGGACAGTCAGAAAGGGTTATTCAGGTTCTGGAGGATATGTTGAGAGGTTGTATCATTGATTTTCGTGGAAGTTGGGAGGACTACTTGCCATTGGCGGAGTTTGCTTACAATAACAGCTATCAAGCAAGTATTCAGATGGCACCATATGAAGTGCTTTATGGGCGAAGATGTCGTACGCCGACGTGTTGGACAGAGTTGGGTGAACGACGAGTGCTTGGACCGAAATTGGTGGCAGACACTGAAAGCAAGGTTAGGCTGATAAGGGATCAGTTAAAGGAGGCATCCGATAGACAGAAGTCGTATGCGGATTTGAAGCGCAAGGAGATTGAGTTCGCTATTGGGGATATGGTTTTCTTGAAGGTTTCCCCTTGGAAGAAAATTTTGAGATTTAGTAAGAAGGGTAAGTTGAGCCCACGGTTTATTGGGCCTTACCGAATTGTTAAGTGGGTTGGACCAGTGGCCTATCAGCTAGAGTTACCACCAGAACTGCATCGTATCCACGACGTTTTTCATGTATCCATGCTGAGGCGGTATCGATCTGACCCAACTCATATCATACCAGTTGCAGAAATCGAGGTACAGTCAGATTTCACTTTCGAAGAGGAACCTGTGCAAATACTTGATCGTGACATCAAGGTGTTGAGAAGGAAATCAGTTCCACTAGTGAAAGTATTTTGGAGGAACCATGGCAAAGAAGAAGCTACTTGGGAGAATGAGGAGGCTATGCATCATCAGTACCCTCAACTGTTCTAATAAGGTAAAATTTCGAGGCCGAAATTTCTTTAAGGAGGGTAGAGTTGTAACATCCTGATTTTCGGATTTATTCGCGGTTTTCAATATTTTGTAAAGAGTTTAAAATTTTGTATTTGGATGTGGAATTAATATTTTGAGTAGGTAAATGGGCTTATAGAAGGCCCATGTGTTGGCCAAAACCTGGTTGAATTTTTTAATTTTTATACTTAAAAGTTAGGGGTTCTGGCTAGTGGCCATTACGTGGAGTGATGGGTAAATTGCATCACAAAAATAGCCTTAGTAAAGTGACAAGGGTGACGCCACTAGGCTCCTAAAAAGGTGGCGTGTGGAGCATTGGGGAAGGCATGGGATCGATTCCCTGTGTTGACAAATAAATGCATTTTTTTTAAGTGCAGGAGGGGTAAGTGTTGGAGTCCAAGTGGATTCTACTAAAGGAAAGTTTGAATCAGTCCAAATGCTTGAATTAAGGAGTGATAAGGGGAGAGATTTAAGGGATTGGGTGAGAGACTGGGAGTTGGCCGAATTTAGGGAATTGAAGAGGGAAAATTCGGCAGAGGGTTTAGGTCAATATTTCGGCACCTAGGGCTTTGTGAGGTGCCGTTTTTCTTCTGCTCAGGCACCACAAGGGTTTTCTTTTTCTTTCTTTTCCTCTCTAGCTGAAACTTTCACCTATTCTGTTCTTCTTTCTCTACTTCCTTCTCCAAAGCCGTCCATCAAACCTGCTATTCATCAGCACCCTTTGCCGAAGTCGCAAAAGTAGAAATCCTGTGGTCACTACTTGTGCCGATTTCTTCAAAGCCAGGTCTTTCTATGTTCTTTTGTTATTATTAAATCTACGATTATCTTTTCTTAATCCTAGATACCTGACGGCAATTCTACTTCAAGGTCATAGCCTCATATCGTCATCTCCTTCACCACCCAAAAGCTGAAAGTACCATTGGTTTAGGGGCTTATAGCTGAAACTTCTTCAACCTTTGGATTCGGGTTTTACCATTGTTCTAAGGATAAATCTGCACTGGATTGCGTGGAAATCAAGTAGGAGTAAGGGGTAAGTACTTATCATCTCAGATCTGTTCTTATTTTACGATGTTAGGAAAAGCCGAAATCCCTAAAAATTAGGGAGGCTGTCGATTTGAGCATAAGGCTTTAAGGGTTTGTAACTGATGTTTTCTTTTGGTGATTAGAGCCTTCTTAAGCGTTGGATCAAAAGAATGAATCATTGGAACAATCGGATTCGGAGCTAGCTATCGATTTTGGCAAAAAGGTAAGGGTTCAAAGGCTTTTTAGGAACATGGTTCGACTTTGGTTGAGCAAGTTTTGGCTTTAGTGATTACGGTTTGTAAATAAGAACTGTACTAATCAATTGTAGGACATCGAAAGGGATCTCGGTAGCAGTCGTCGCGAATCAGGTGTGTACCGAACACCCTTCCTTAGTTCAATTCGGCAAAAGCCGAAATGCCGAAATTCTGGCATTTCATGGGCTTGTGAGTATGCGAATGCTCTCAAGACATAGAGAAATTGTTAGATCTAGCACCGCAAGGTGGTAAGTAAGTTCGTGCGACATTTTAGCGTACTTCAGAAAAGGGGTCTCGATGGGCCAAAACTGGGCTCAATGGGCTTACGGACCAATATGGGTAAGAGATGGGCAAATTAGCCTATTAGTTAGATGGTGGAACCAAATTGCATAAAACTGTTAAAAATTACTGAAGTAGCTTGTGTAGTTGCGTAAGTTACGAAATTACCCCTAAAGAGTATAATTACCGAAATACCCTTAAGGTTTAAATTGGCTAAACTGCATGATTGATTAATACTGTATTTTACATGATATGCTTGTATTAATATCTGTTGCATGGGATTGGGGTATTGATGGAGGAAGTATTGAAAGTGGTTCATCCATGTACTGGAGGCTTTGCCTCAACTTACTGATATTTGAGCAGCATTGCTGCAACTGTGGAGTGTAGGGCTGGGTGGGTTGAGATATTCCCCACATGGAGTGTAGGGTTGGTACGGAGCAGTGTAGCGGTTGGTGGGTTGAGTAGTCTCCCCAGTGGGGCTTGCATTCATTACTACTATTGTTACTTATGTTACTGAACTAGGCCTATGGGCCACACTGTTATGTGAAAGGGGCTAAGGCCTTGCTACTGTATTCTGAAAAGGGCTTCGGTCCATTGTATACTGTGATCTGAATGGGGCTTAGGCCCAATGGGCTCGAGCTGATTTGGGCTTTGGATGGGTTTCTGTATACACTGAGTTATCCGAAACTCACCCCTTCTTCCTTCCATCCTTGCAGGTGAGCCCTAGTTGGTGGACTTGGAGCTGGGCGGGATTCGGAGTGGCCACACGTTTTCTGCAAATTCCTTTTCTTCTGGTGAAAAAGATTTTCCATATTTTTCGTTTATGGTTTTGGTTTTTTTTGTAATAAGGCCGCTAATTATTTTTATGGTTTGGGTTGTTTCTTTATTATTTAATTCTATTATGATAAAACTGAACTGTGATAACTAACGAAATAGATTAGCTCTAGGATGCATTTTCAAAAACATTAAGTGATTTCAAAATAACACGAATACAAGTAAGACTTCCGCTAAGCAAACGTTTTCAACCTTAATCATTTTCTTAAGATGGACATAACCAAACGGTTTTCTCAAAATTATACGAGATGTTAGAGTGTGGCAATGGTGGTGTGCATGTCTAGGATTGGATCCTAAGGGAGCTTGGAACTTAAGCAGTCCAACGGACTCACCTCCTCTTCTTCCTGGTTTCCTACCTGGTGCACAGCTTCCATTCACTTTAACCTACTTTTAAAAGTGTCTTTTACAACACCAATTAAGTTTTCCAACTAATTAATACGGAATGTTTTGAACGCTTCGATGTGGCGCATCAGATCCGGTCATAACGTCTATGTCGGGTTGGGGTGTTACACTTTAACTAATAAACTGTACTAATTGGCTAAACCAAAAATTCTAGAAAACAATTAGTAAGAAGTTTTATGAGTCTAGATTCAGGGAAATGTTACGTATTTTAATTTCGAGTTTCGTAACTCAAGTTATGATTTATTTAGTGATCATGACGCAGGAGGGACAGCTTGATCAAATTGGAGTAAACAATAAAATTAAAAATATGATATAATTGAGTTATGTTGTAAACATATTAGATTTCTTATTTGTTATTTATATACTTACTTACTAAGCTATAAGCTTACTTTCTTTTCTCTCCTTTGTCTTATAGTGTCATCCAGCTAGCACAGGAGTCAGAGATCGTAGAAGATCCGCCCGCACTATCAATACTCTTGGTATCTGAACTCAACATTTTGAAACATGGCATGTATAGCAGACTTAGTTATTTTGTTACGTGTCACAATTTTCTAGGTTCAAATTACTACTTATAGTATCAAACTAATCATTTTGTACGAAGCCTATGAAGTTGGTTTGTATTGTTAATGGCATATGTTATAATGATCAAATTGCACACTATATTTTTGTTGGGTTTTGTTTAATAGTATATACTATAATTTGTTAATATCTCGTACCCTGTTCCGGTGACTGATACGGGTAAGGGATGTTACATTTAGTGGTATCAGAGCTATGGTTTAGTCAGTTCTCGGACTAATAAAGTGTGTGTAAAAGTCTAGTTATACATGCCATAAAAATATTGTGATAGTGTGGTGACTCCTGATTATTCTAAACTGTGTTTTGTTTTAATATAGTAATGGATCCTGAAGGAACTGCGGCTGATGATGCTGCTAGTAATGCTCCGGCTCCCGCACAAGGGACCGCGCCTGTGGAAAGTAGACCTGAGACATTGAGACAGGGAGATGAGGCTCGGGATGCCTTTCTCCAAATGATGAACAATTGGTATACTGAATTTATTCGAGCAAATCCAAATGCTCAACCTCCTCCACCCCCTCCTATACCTGAGGCGATTCCTGTAGCTGCTCAAGGCATAGATTTGGTAAGAATGAACAAGCCTCCGGTTGACAAGATTCGAAAACAAGGGGCCGAAGAGTTTAGAGCAAAGGTCGATGATGACCCTAAGAAAGCAGAATTCTGGCTTGAAAATTCTACTCGTGTATTTGATGAGCTCTCATGTACACCCGAGGAGTGCTTAAAGTGTGCTGTATCACTTTTGAGAGATTCGACCTACCACTGGTGGAAGACTTTGGTAGCAGTGGTGCCAAAAGAAAGAGTTACTTGGGATTCCTTCCAGGAAGAATTTAGAAAGAAATACATAAGTCAGCGATTTATTGATCAAAAACGGAAGGAGTTCCTTGAATTGAAGCAGGGCAAGATGTCTGTGGCAGAGTATGAACGCGAATTTGTGAGACTCAGCAAGTATGCGCAGGAATGTGTGTCCACCGAGGCCATTATGTGCAGAAGGTTTGAAGATGGGCTAAATGAGGACATTAAAGTGCTTGTAGGAATTTTGGAGTTGAAAGAATTTGTAGTATTGGTTGATCAAGCTCTTAAAGCCGAAGAATTGAACAAAGAAAGAAGAAAAGCTGCTATTGAGGCTCGAGATGCCAGAAAAAGGCTCGAGAAGATGCGTCATCTCCCAATGTCATTATTGGTACATTTTCTCTTTATGATACTATTGTTATTGCATTGATTGATCCCAGGTCCACTCATTCCTATATTTGCATGAATTTAGTATCTAATAAAAAGTTGCCTGTTAGTTTACTGAGTTTACGATTAAAGTGTCGAACCCCTTAGGCCAATATGTGCTAGTTGACAAGGTTTGCAAGAATTGCCCATTAATGATTCAAGGTTACTGTTTTCCGGCTAATTTGATGCTGTTACCATTTGATGAGTTTGACGTTATCTTGGGAATGGACTGGTTGACATTGTATGATGCCAAGGTAGATTGTAAACAAAAAACACTAGAGTTGAAATGTGAAAATGGAGAAATTTTGTGGGTTGAAACAGATAATCAAATAAATTGCCTATGGTGATTTCGCACATGTCTGCACAGAAATACATGAGGAAAGGGTGTGAAGCTTATCTGGCTTATGTAATGAATACTGAGTTGCCTCAACTGAAGTTTGAATCAGTACCGATAGTCTGTGAGTTTCCAGATGTATTTCAAGAGGAATTGCCTGGGTTGCCTCCGAACAGAGAGATAGAGTTTGCCATTGATTTGTTGCCGGGTACTACACTGATCTCGGTTGCTCCATATAGAATGGCTCCAACTGAATTAAAAGAATTGAAGGCTCAGTTGCAGGAGTTAACAGACAAGGGATTTGTGAGACCGAGTTTCTCTCCCTGGGGTGCTCCTGTATTGTTCGTAAAGAAGAAGGATGGTTCAATGAGACTTTGCATTGATTACCGTCAGATTAATAAGGTGACTATAAAGAACAAGTACCTATTGCCGAGGATTGATGATTTATTCGATCAGTTAAAGGGAGCCACAGTGTTTTCAAAGATCGATTTGAGGTCTAGTTACTACCAGTTGAGAGTTAAGGAGTCGGATGTGCCGAAAATCGCCTTTAGGACAAGGTATGGACATTATGAGTTTCTTGTGATGCCTTTCGGCTTAACAAATGCTCCAGCTATATTTATGGACTTAATGAATCGGATCTTTCGGCCATATTTGGATAAGTTTGTAGTAGTGTTTATAGATGACATTCTAATTTATTCTCAGGATGAGTCTGAACATGCCGAACACTTGAGAACCATATTGCAGATCTTGAGAGAAAAGAAACTGTTTGCTAAGTTCAGTAAAAGTGAGTTCTGGCTTCATGAAGTCGGATTTTTGGGACATATAGTCTCAGGTGATGGTATTCGGGTGGATCCAAGCAAGATTTCTGCGATCGTTGATTGGACACCGGCCAAGAATGTATCTGAGGTTAGAAGCTTTTTAGGCTTAGCCGGGTATTATAGACGTTTTGTTGAGGGATTTTCGATGATTGCCTCTCCTATGACTAAGTTGTTGCAAAAGAATGTTAAGTTTGAATGGACTGATAAATGTCAGCAAAGTTTTGAAAAGTTGAAAGCACGATTGGCTGAAGCACCAATTTTAGTACAGCCCGAGCCAGGAACGGAGTTCGTAATTTATAGTGATGCATCATTGACAGGCCTTGGATGTGTGTTGATGCAAGAGGGTAAAGTGGTAGCTTATGCTTCGAGACAGTTAAAACCGCATGAGAAGAACTATCCTACACATGATTTGGAATTGGTCGTTATTGTCTTTGCCTTGAAGATTTGGCGACATTATTTGTATGGTGAAAAATGCCGAATTTTTACTGATCACAAAAGTTTGAAGTATTTGATGAATCAAAAGGATTTGAATCCGCGACAGAGGAGATGGCTTGAATTATTAAAGGATTATGATCTAGTGATTGATTATCATCCGGGAAAAGCAAATGTGGTTGCTGATCCTTGAGCAGGAAATTTCTTTTTACTTTGAGAGCCATGAATACGGGGTTAGCATTGTCTGATGATGGGTCAATCTTAGCAGAGATGAGGGCTAAACCGTTATTTCTCTAGTTGATTTGTGATGCTCAAAAGAACGATAGTGAGTTGCGAACCAAGAGAACTCAATGCGAATCAGGTTACGACTCAGATTTTCGAGTTGGACCAGATGACTGTTTGATGTTTCGAGACAGGATATGTGTACTGAAAAATGATGAATTGATTCAAAAAATATTATATGAGGCGCATAGTGGCTTTTTATCAGTTCACCCTGGTAGCACAAAAATGTATAATGATTTAAAGAAGTTGTATTAGTGGCCAGGTATGAAAAGGGACATTTCTAAATTTGTAACCAAGTGTTTGATTTGTCAACAAGTAAAAGCTGAACATCAAGTGCCTTCAAGCTTACTTCAACCAGTAATGGTGCCTGAGTGGAAATGGGACAAGATTACCATGGATTTTGTAACCGGTTTGCCTTTAACTCCTAAAGAAGGATGCTGTCTAGGTAATGGTTGATAGATTAACAAAGTCAGCCCACTTTATACCAGTACGTACCGATTACTCACTTGATAAATTAGCTGAATTATATATTGCTGAAATTGTGAGGTTACACAGAGTACCTATGTCTATAATATCAGATAGAGATCCAAGATTTACCTCGAGATTTTGGAAAAAGTTACAAGAAGCTTTGGGTACAAAATTGAACTTTAGTACCGCGTTTCATCCACAAACAGATGGTCAGTCGGAAAGAGTAATCCAGGTACTCGAGGATATGCTTAGATGCTGTGTCTTAGAATTTGGAGGTAGTTGGGAGAAATATCTATCTTTGATTGAATTTGCCTACAATAACAATTATCAGTCAAGTATACAAATGGCACCATACGAAGCCTTGTATGGTCGACCGAACTTAGTGAGAAACAGATTCACGGAGTTGATCTAGTTAAAGAAACCGAAGAGAAAATAAAAGTAATTCCGGATTGCTTGAAAGCTACTTCAGATCAACAAAAGTCATATGCAAATTTAAAAAGAAAAGAGATTGAATTTCAGGTGGGTGATAAAGTGTTATTGAAGGTGTCACCATGGAAAAAGATTCTGAGATTTAGCCGAAAAGGCAAGTTGAGTCCGCGTTTTATTGGGCCGTACGAGATTACTGAGAGGATTGGACCAGTAGCATATCGGTTGGCCTTACCGGCAGAGTTAGAAAGAATTCATAACATGTTTCATGTATCAATGTTGCGACGTTATCGTTCTGATCCTTCACATGTGATTTCTCCAACAGAAATTGAGATTCGACCGGATATGACCTATGAGGAGGAACCAATAAAGATTTTGGCTCGAGAAATCAAACAGTTAAGAAATAAAAGTATAGTGATACGGGATTGCACGCGGACCAAGATCGAGTTGCCAAGTCACGAGAAACTCCTACGAAAGATCCTAGACGAACAGATCTGAAATCAAAAACAAAGATTAAGATTAAACCGAATCAGATTTGAATTTAAAATTCCCAAATTCAATTAAAAGAGCAGCAAGAAGAAAAGAAATAGAATCGATGAATCAAACGAAATTGAGAAGAAAGAAAAGATGCGAATCTGCCAAGGAATTGATTCGGCCAAGAATGCCCAATTTCCAGCAATCAATTGATTCCCAAATTGAAAGAAATCCAATCGGCCAAACCCTAGGAATTGGGGATTTTTGGGTTCGAATGGGTGCTGCCAATAGGAGAACAACTTAAACGATGAGATCTTGAGTTTAATCAATGCTAGAAAACAAACAAGAACAGCAAAATATTAGATGAGAAATCAGCACAAGTATAAGCAAAGAAAAGTAAAGAAAGAAATCGAAAACAGCAAGAATTAAAGGATAAGTCCTAAAGATCCTTGAATTCTCGAAAGATCTCACAACTCCCTTCAAACGGCTCTAATCTCCCCTCCAAAGAATATCAATGGCAAGAAGAAGGTTGAAGATGGCTCCCACAATCAAAAGATTGTTAAAACAACTTCTAAAGAAAACTCAAGAGAGAAATCTTGGAGAAAACTCAAAGAAAATTCTGCTCTCAACAAATCTGAAATTTTAATAATAATGATAAGTGTTTAACAAGGTGGACAGCCATGCCTTTAAATAGGCCTTATAACTAGTCCTAATCTAATTAGAAAACTAAAATAAAAAAAACTCCTAATTATTTTAATATGGAAATTCGGTCAAAGGTCATTTTATCGGGACTCTGGGACTGAATATTGACATAAAAATTTAAACTAAGTAAATAAATAAATAAATAAATAAAAATAAAAATAAAACTTTACAACTTGGGCCACTTTGACAATTTGGCCTGATTTTCAACTAAGTATGGATGGATTTCTTGATTGGGCTGGGAATTTGCTTATTGGGCCTCGCCTTCAAGAATTTGGGCTTTTGTGACTCGTATCATTGAGAATTTGATTTTTTCTTTTTGAGTGATTAACGGTGAAGTTTGATAACTTTTATTTTTGAGTGTTGAGTGTTTTGCAAGTTTTAAAAAAAATGTCTACAGGTGATAATAATAGTGACATATTTAAAAAATTCCAACAACAGTTGGATGAACAGGCTGCTGCTCTTCGAGCTTTGACTGCTACCATCAATGAGGTGCAATTGAATCAAGAACCTCAATATCGAGATCCAATCAAAGAAGATAGGGATAACCAACCCCAGAGGCGCGGCCCTCGACGTGTCACTAGAATGGATGATGATTTTCATGATCGTGGACAATCATCTTTGGCAAAACCAAAGAGCGAGCAGCAACGAGAACATCTCTTTCATACTCGCTGCCATGTACAAGGTAAGCTTTGTAGAGTTATTATTGATGGTGAAAGTTGCTCGAACATAGCCAGCACGACGATGGTGGAAAAGCTTTGCTTAACCACTACCAAGCATCCGCAACCTTATCAACTACAAGGGCTTAGCAATGAAGGCCAATTTAGGGTCACTCAACAAGTGCGCATCGCCTTTTCTATCGGTAAGTATCAAGACGAAGTTGTGTGCGACGTAATGCCTATTCAAGCCTGCCATTTGTTGCTAGGAGAACCATGGCAACTGGATCGAAAAGTCACTCACGATGGTCGTACCAATAGGTATTCTTTCAAGCATCAAGGAAAGAAACTCACCTTAGTGCCGCTCACTCCGGAACAAGTCCATGAGGACCAAATTAAACTGAAAAATTCTGTTAAAACAAGTGAGTAAAAAGAAAAAGAGAATGAAAAAGAGCAAAAAGAGATTGAGAGTGAAAAAGAAATTGAAGAAAGAAGAGAAAATGAATTAGAAAAAGAAACAAAAGAAAAAGACGTGGAAAGGGTAGTGAGGAATGTTTCCACTAACCAAGATATGAATTTTTCTTGTGTTGCTACTTTTCAGGTTCCCGAAAGATCGAAAGATAACTTTCAACTTCAATACCTCTCAAATGAAAGATGCTTTCATACGATCAACTTAGGCAAAGATGAAATCACACTACATGATCCCGAAGGTAAGCGAGGTAAGGAAATTTTAGAAACCGAGTCCAGTGCAGATTTGAAAATTATTGATCAAAATTTTGGTGACTTAGTTCTTAAAAGATCCCCTCATTTTGATCCGATTAATTGTTACTCTTCGATTGTGGTTGATAAAGTCATTACGAAAAGAAGCGTGATTTGTTATTCTCTTGATTTACCTTGTGTAAAATCCTCGAATTTGTCCAAATCTGTTTTGGAGAATAAGGTAACGAAATTTTCCAAATTTTTTTCAATTTATATTCGTGCCTTAAACAGTTTATGTGGTTGTACATGAAGTTTGAGTTCCATTTGACAAAGGTTAACTCAACAACGGAGATTCGACTACACTATGCCCCCGATGAGCGAAGGTTTGTTTTAAATGAAAAAGGTAAAATCGACCCTTATTCTTCTGCTTATCGAGGTAAGATGCTTGAAACCTTTGAAACACTTTTGTACTCCTCGGATAGTGATAAAGATCGTGTTGATGAACACTTAGATCGAAACGTGCTTGACTGTCCTATTTTATTTATTGATGATCTATCTGTTTTGATGGTTGATAAAAAGATTCTTGTTTTTGATAATGCATGCGTGAGTGAATCTATAGACCGTCGATTAATGCATGGTATGATTATGCAACTCTGTGAACCATGTGAATCTTTTCAAATACCTACTTGTGACGATTATGTTTACCATTTGATTTATTACTCGTAATTTATTCATGGTTTGTGGGAACAATGTGAGACGACTGAATGCCTTAAAACATGTCCATCTTTGTTTCAAATATTTGACGAGGCAGTGGTGAGTAAATTAGATTGTTTGCATGGTAATCTGAATCTGTCCATTCACATGCATTATACCTGTTCTGTTATGCTTATGATTGGACTACAAGCTTGTTTCCGTTGCTATTTACTATCTCATGGCTATTCTTTCAGTGGACTCAATTGCCATTAGTCCCGTTCGATAGAGGAAAGTCGAGTTCATTTGATTTTTTAGATTCGAGGACGAATCTTTTTGAGGAAGGGGGGAATGATACAAGTCACAAAAGCCCAAATTCTTGAAGGCGAGGCCCAATAAGCAAATTCCCAGCCCAATCAAGAAATCCATCCATACTTAGTTGAAAATCAGGCCAAATTGTCAAAGTGGCCCAAGTTGTAAAGTTTTATTTTTATTTTTATTTATTTATTTATTTATTTACTTAGTTTAAATTTTTATGTCAATATTCAGTCCAAGAGTCCCAGATAAAATGACCTTTGACCGAATTTCCATATTAAAATAATTAGGAGTTTTTTTTATTTTAGTTTTCTAATTAGATTAGGACTAGTTATAAGGCCTATTTAAAGGCATGGCTGTCCACCTTGTTAAACACTTATCATTATTATTAAAATTTCAGATTTGTTGAGAGCAGAATTTTCTTTGAGTTTTCTCCAAGATTTCTCTCTTGAGTTTTCTTTAGAAGTTATTTTAACAATCTTTTGATTGTGGGAGCCATCTTCAACCTTCTTCTTGCCATTGATATTCTTTGGAGGGGAGATTAGAGCCGTTTGAAGGGAGTTGTGAGATCTTTCGAGATTTCAAGGCTTCTTAGGACTTATCTTTTAATTTCTTACTGTCAATTCTTTCTTTATTTCTACTTGTGCTGAATCATTATCTAATTTATTTTTTGTTCTTATTGTGTTTTCAGCCTTTTTCTATCTTAAGGAATTAGCCCAAAAATCCCCAATTTCTAGGGTTTTTTCATACTCTTTTTGGGTGAAATTAGATTGTCGAAATTTGGGGAAAACTATCTTGGTGTTCAATTGGGCAGAATCACAATCTCCTTGAGGGTTTCAAGAACCCTAACACTTATTTCTATTCTCAATTTGATTCTTTGCTGATTTGGGGATTTTATTTCAGATCTGAAATTTCAAAAATCTAATCTTTTAATTTTCTGTTTCGTTTCAGATCTAATTGTTTACGGTTTTCGTAGGAGTTTCTCGTGACTTGGCAACTCGATCTTGGTCCGCGCGCAATCCCGTATCATATAGCCTTAGTGAAAGTATTGTGGCACAGACATGGGATAGAAGAGGCTACGTGGGAACTCGAGGAAGCTATGAGGAAACAGTACCCGAACCTCTTTATCGGTAAGATTTTCGGGGACAAAAATCTCTAAAAGGGGGGAGAATTGTGACAACCCGAATTAGGGCCTAATCGAAATAGTGGTTTCGTGACCACAAATCTGAGATAAAAATAATCGTTTTATAATTATTTTGGGGTTTATGATATGATTTCATGATTTCATGAAAATTTCGTGATGAAATTTCGTGCATTTCGCGCTTAAGTTGAGATTAGAGACTAAATCGAATAAATTGTAAAACTCATGTTTTAGAAGTTTTTAGTATGAAATTGCTTTGGGATATTAACTAGGAGGTCTTAAATAGCAATTTGACCCATTCTTAAGTTATGGACAAAAGTTGGACATGGAGGGAATTTTTTGAAAGTTTAGTAGTAAGGGCATTTTGGTCATTTGTATATTAAATGAAATAAAATGGGAAAAATAACACAAAATTGGTTATCATCTTCACTAGTTGCTGCTGAAAATTGCTCTCCTCCATAGCTAGGGTTTCTTCAACTTTCAAGCTTCATAGTAAGTGAATTCAAGCCCCATTTTTAATGTTCTTCACATTTTTGAAATCCTCGTAGCTCGATTTACTTATTTCTACCATTAGTTTGAGTTAGGGTTTATGTTTAAAAATTTACCCATGAATGATAGGCATGTATTTTGTTGTTTGATGGTAGAATATGAATGTTTGAAGTTAGGGGAACGATCTTTTTTAAGCGATTTTTAACGAAAACGAGCAAAACGGCATAATCGATAAAAATACCTATTGTTCATAACTATGTGTTAGAGTGAGAATTTGATGTTGCCATAGAAGAGAAAAATGATCAGTAGGTCATTAAACATAAGAATAAGGGCTGAAATTAAGTTTCCGAGCCTTGGGGTAAAATCGTAATTTTGTAAAAGTTAGGGGGCAAAAATGTAATTTTTGTATAATGTGATTTTTGGATTAAAATAAATAGTTTGAGTGTTAAATGAGCTAAATATGTTGTTATAGATCAAGAAAGGCGTGGAATCGACCTCGAATAGGGAAAGGAGAAAGCTTTGGACTAAATTGCAAAATTCTCATATTTTGCACCGAGGTAAGTTTGTATGTAAATAATACATTAATTTCATTTACATTTTTATATTTCAGCCTATTATATTTATTAGCTGATGTTGAAGTATAAATCGACTATTGAAAGAATGGAAATAAGTAATAGAGAGAGAGATTCCGGTTGAACATTCAGAAAAATCGAATAAAATAGAGGGAGCGTAGCTAGGTCACATGTATGGTGCCGAGTGCACATCATGTGTACAAGAAGGCTACGAGATACTATATAGTAGCTAGGTCACATGTGTGATACGGGATGTATCCCATGTAGACAAGAGAGCTACGTGAGAGATAAATGTAGCTAGGTCGCATGCGTGATTCCAAGTGAAGGACACCATGTAGACAAGAGAGCTACGAGACAAATCGGCTAGGTCGCATGAGTGGTACTAAGTGTTCACCATGTGTACAAGAGAGCTGAATTAAATGAAATATGATGGTGGGGCTGTGTGCTGAAACCATCAAGTATCGAGGATTAATCCTAATTGTTCAACGGGATGGTTTTGTGGTGACATTGTAGTCATGGACCTACACTTGTGATGTATGAAATTTGGTGAAAATGATTTGTGGTATATATATATATGTAAGTTAAAATGAGGTTAGTATAAAGAATGTGTGAAAGAATGAAATTAGCATTAAAACTGTTTTGGATAGTAGCAGTGACGTGATTTTGAAAATTCACCAAAAATAGAAGGAATTTAATTAGAGGTTGAATGAGATGTGAAATTAAAGCTTAAGGATTATATTTTCATATAATAGAAACATAGCAAACAAAGGAATTCTATATTTTGAGATATTTACAATTGTGTGAGACTTGCCCAGGATGACTATGTAATCCCCTGTTTCAAATTTGAAAAATCATTAAAAATTGTACAAAAAAATTAAGAAATATAGTTTATATGCCTAAATTCCTTATTGAGTCTAGTTTTAAATGAAATAGGTTTCATGGTTATTTGAATTGTGTACTGAGAGAAATTCAATTCGTAATGAATAGAGATCAGATCAGTTGAGCTGTGTAATAGGGGAAACTTTAACTGATAAACTGTACTAATTGGCTAGACCAAAAATTCTAGAAAAAAATTAGTAAGAATTTTTATTAGTCTAGATTCAGGGAAATGTTATGGATTTGAATTTCGAGTTTCGTAACTTGAGTTATGATTTATTTAGTGACCATGACGCAGGAGGGACAGCTTGATCAAATTGGAGTAAACAATAAAATTAAAAATATGATATAATTGAGTTATGTTGTAAACATATTAGATTTCTTATTTGTTATTTATATACTTACTTACTAAGCTATAAGCTTACTTTCTTTTCTCTCCTTTGTCTAATAGTGTCATCCAGCTAGCAAAGGAGTCAGAGATCGTAGAAGATCCGCCCGCACTATCAATACTCTTGGTATCTGAACTCAACATTTTGAAATATGGCATGTATAGCAGACTTAGTTATTTTGTTACGTGTCATAATTGTCTAGGTTCAAATTACTACTTATAGTATCAAACTAATCATTTTGTACGAAGCCTTTGAAGTTGGTTTGTATTGTTAATGGCATATGTTATAATGACCAAATTGCACACCATATTTTTGTTGGGTTTTGTTTAATAGTATATACTATAATTTGTTAATACCTCGTACCCTGTCCCGGCGACGGATACGGGTAAGGGGTGTTACAGGTACATGAAATTTTAGGTGGCAAATTGCCTTGGTAAATAGCCTCACACAGGCGTATGTCTCAGCCGTGTGTGACACACGGTCATGTTACATGGCCGTGTGTTCCCTAGTGTTGAATTTGAAACCAAGTCAGTATGCTCCACACGGCCTCATAGACGGGCGTGTGACTTAGCCGTGTGGCATAAGTCACTATACCCTATAGGATTAGCACGGCACACGGTCTGGTATACGGGTGTATATGGCTATTTATAAGGCACAAGTGGTAAGCACACGGGCGTGTATGTTGGCCGTGTGTGTAGTAGTTTGGTTTAGACCCTAGTTAGAATAGTGGTTTCGGGACCACAAATTTGAGTCAAAAAAATATTTAAATATTGTTTTTCGTGCTTATGATTTGTGAATTAGTATGTGTGAAAATTCCATATGAAAATTTTATCAATTGTATGCTTAATTTGCAAAAAGAACTTAATCGCGTAAAATGTAAAAGAAGCGTTCTAATTGTTAAAGTATCAAATTACCATGTCTTTATATATGTGGAGTCCTTATGATGCAATTATACCATGGTTTAAATGAATGGACATATTTGGATATGTGATAGTGGATTTTTAAATGAATTTAGCAAGGCTAAATAGGTAATTTGTGTAATGAACATTAATTAAATCAAAACAAAAGCAAAAATTCATTCATTTTCACATTGCTTTGTCGAAACTCAAAAAGAAAAAGAAAGAACAAGAGCTTTAGGGTTCGGCTATTGTTTTTGGTGATTAAGGTATGTGTTTTGATCCGTTTTTGATAATTTCTACATTTTTGTGATCATTACTTTGTGTTTTACTAAGCCCATATCTCAATTTCTATTTTTTTGGATGATTTTGAGTTGAGCTATTGATGAAATTGTGAGTTTTGTGATGTTAGTTGTTGGAAAATTAAAGATATGTGTTGGGTTGATATATTTTGTCTTTGAATTTTAGATAAATTTGAGTAAAATGGATTAAATTGTGAAAATGGGATTTTGAAGGACTAAAATGTGAAATAAATTAGATATATGGACTTATACGAATACTATGAAAATTTGGCTAAATATATGTATAAGGAAATTTTGTGTATTTTGTGATTTTTGTGATTAGGGACTAAATTGTCAAAATGTGAAAATATGAGGGTTAATTTGTAAAATGCTTAAATATGTGTTGTTGGATTGATTTGAATGATTTGGTAAATAAAAGAGTTAAATTTTAATTTACATAGATCAAGAAACAAATAAAATGGAATTAGATCGGGGAAAGTCAAAAGTCGTCGAATAGCTGATTCCGTCTAACCGAATCCGTATAAGGTAAGTCGATATACAAAAAAATGTGTTTTGAATTGAAATATTACTGTTAATTTGATATTAAACATTGATGAATGGTTATATGAGTTGAGCATGAGACATCCGAGAAAGTATTGGCAAAGTTCTGACGTCCGAAAAGCCCGTACGAACCTTAGGAATAGTTAGGATACATATGTCATGACATAGGATCCGATATTTGTTTTCGTGTAAGACCATGTCTGGGACGTTGGCATCGACTTATGATTTACGTGTAAGACCACGTCTGGGACGTTGGCATCGTACTTGATTTTGTGTAAGACCCTGTCTGGGACAGTGGTATTGATATTTGATTACATGTAAGACCACGTCTGGGACGTTGGCATTATATGAGCTTTCCGAGTTATCTGCGTATCTTTATGATTTTGAACCATTCAACGGGCATTCTGAGATACGAATGATTATATGAAATGTGTATCCGATTCAGGTACGTCTGAATTGTACATTATGTTGAGAATGAAAGGTAAGTATATGTACCTTTATAAACATAAAATATAATTATGAGAAAGTATGTTATATGAGCATATGGATTGGAAATATGTGAATTGTATGTGAACTATGTGGTATATGTTAGTATCTTGGCCATGAAGTATATGTATTGTTATGATGTTTATATGCTTAAGTTGATAAGTTTATTTGTATAAGGCTTACTAAGCTTTTGAAAGCTTACTTTGTGTGTGTTTGCATTGTTTTATAGATATCGTAGCTATCGGGAGCTCGGGGATCATCGAGGATCATCACACATTATCGAACTATATTTTGGTACCTTTTGAAAATGTATATATTGAAGTATGACATGTATAGGCTAGAAGTAGTTGAATATGTGTTGTGAAGTGTATATATATAGCCATGTGATTTGGCTTAGTTTTGGTTTTGTATATAAATGAGTTTTTGGTATGAATTATGTGATGAAATATTATATATATGAAGTGTTTTGGATGGCCAAGAGAGTTGGTCAAATTGGTAAGTTTTTGGAATGTGCTTAGTATGGAATTTGGTAAGGTTTTGGCATGAGATTTGATTATATGATTAGATATTATGAAACCATATGTTTTGGTATGATTTTGACTTAGGGGATGATATGATTTGGTATCTATTTCAAGCATGGAAAATTTTGATAATGAATTGGTATAAATGGTGTATGTTTTGTTAGTGAAATGGTTGAGAATTTGGCATAAAATAATGTGGTTTTGATGCTTGTAGGGAGGACCCTTTATGGGTGGCAATTTGGCCTTGCAAATGGCCAATTTTTGCCCACATGGGCAGGGACGTGGGCTTGTGTCTTAGCCATATTGCTCGAGGGCCATTTCAAATTGAGCCTGAGCAGACCACACGTCGCACACACAGGCGTGTGCCAAGCCGTGTGGCCAAGTTAATTTCAACCACGAGCTAGAAACACGGGCGTGTGAATGGCTGTGTGATTCAAGTCAGTAGCCTCCCTAATTTACACACGGCCTGGCACACAGGCGTGTCTTGTGGCCATATGGACAAGTTAGTATGTATGCCCTGTTTTGACATGGCCTAGACACACGGGCGTGTCTTGTAATATCCCGAATTAGGGCCTAATCGGAATAGTGGTTTTGTGACCATAAATCCGAGATAGAAATAATTATTTTATAATTATTTTGAGGTTTATGATATGATTGCATGATTGTGTGAAAATTTCGTGATGAAATTTTATGCCTAAAGTGCTTGAATTGAAAGTAGGGACTAAATCGAATAAGTTGCAAAACTTGCATTCTAGACGTTTTTAGTATGAAATTGTTTTGGAATATTAATGAGGAGGTCTTAAATAGCAATTTGAACAATTTTAAGTTCATGGACAAAATTAGGACATGGAAGGAATTTTTGGAAAGTTTAGTAGTAAGGGTATTTTGGTCATTTAGTTATTAAAATGAATTAAAAACAAAATTAAAAGCCAATTTTTTCCATCTTCTTCATTAGGCCGAAATTTCAAGGGTTCTCCATAGCTAGGGTTTGTTTCAAGCTTCCAAGCTCCATAATCAAGAAAGACGTGGAATCGACCTCAATCGAGGAAAAGAAAAGATTGTGGACTAAATTGCAAAATCTTTGTATTTTGGTACCAAGGTAAGTTCATGTGTAAATAATGTAGCATAATGGTTATTTTTAAGTTATTGATGTTAATTATATGTTAAGCTGAATTTTATTATGAAATGTATGCTTTGTGGTTAATTTCAAATAATATGTAAATTATGTGAACTACTTGTTAAATATAATTGTTACCGAGTATTGATTTCGGCATTCTACGGAAGACGGCAAGGATAAGTGTTCGAGGAAAAAGCCCGTTTGAACCTTAGGAATAGATTAGGATACAAGTGACATGTCACTAGGATGTTTGGGCATCCGAACTCGTTGAGTTGAGTCCGAGTTCACTTATGGATGCGAATGTCCGAACTCGTTGAGTTGAGTCCGAGTTCGTGAGATGTAACTAGGCATCCGAACTCGTTGAGTTGAGTCTGAGTTCACTTATAGATGCGAACGCCCGAGCTCGTTGAGTTGAGTCCGAGTTCGCTTATGGGCGAGTTACATGATTGCTTGATTGAATATGTGGCACTTATGTGCAATTTATCCGTGTATCCGAATTATATTCCGATGTGTTCAACGGGTAAAGTTCTACTCAAATGGAGGAATATTCGAGATGTAAAGAGACGTATTGGTAAGTGATGTGAAATGGATATTTTGGACAGGTATGTATTTAACCCTCGGGTTGAAAACTCGATATAACAACAATATGGTAAGATGATAAATGAAAATGTGATATGAATATCTCGGTGATGATTATGCAAATGATGTTTTATGTTTGCTTATTTAGTTGTGTTACTTGCTATTTGCATGTGAACTTACTAAGCATTTATGCTTACTCCCTCCTTCTTACTCATTGTAGTTTTGGACAAGCCAGCTCAGGAGTCGGGATAGGTCGAAGGCTCAGTCACACTATCCGGAAGACTTTTGGTAATGGCTTGTAAATTTAAGTATGGCATGTATAGCAATATACCTTTTTTGTGTAAATGATCTTATGGTAGGGTGATGGAATGGTTGAGGAAATGCTTGATAATGATAAATTATGAAAATAGTTAGTTTAGATTATATTTGATGTTAAGGAAAATTATTAAGATACTTAGTGCATAAAAACTCATAAAAGGGATGAAATTTGCCATAAACAGAATACTGCAGCAACACTGACGCGAGTTTAAAAATTTACTAAAAATCATAGAAATTGAACTTGGTGATGGACTACATATCAAATTGAAGCTTATTATGTCTAGTTTCACATGAAACAAATGAAATAGGTAAAGGAATTATATGTTACAAGATATTTGAATTTTAGTGAAACAGGTTCATAGCAGTTTCTGAATCCCCTATTCCAACTTTAGAAATTCACCATAAATTGTAAAGATATAATTAGGTAGTGTATTTTATATTCTAAGAATCCTTATTGAGTCTACTTTCAGGAGAAATAAACATCATAGTCATATGAATTTTTTACAGAGAGAAATGTGGTTCGTAGTAAACAGAGGTTAGACCAGTCAAGTCCTGAAACAGGGGTAACTTTAACTAATAAACTGTACTAATTGGCCCAACCAAAAATTATAGAAAAAAATTAGTAGATAGGTATATAAGTCTAGATTTAGGTAAAATTTACTGATCTTGATTTCGAGTTTCGTAACTCGAGATATGATTTTTCTTGTGACTTTGATGCAAGTAGCTTAAAAGCTGTGAATGTTGAAATAAATAATCCAAAGTTCTAAATATGTTAAATTAAGCTTAGTAACACCTCATACTCGACTCCGGCGACAGTCTCAGGCGTGGGGGCGTTACATGTCTAAAGCTGTGTGAGGAACACGACTTGTTCACATGGGCGTGTGACCTATATAACTTTGAAAAATGTTTAATTTTCAAAAAATTTTGTATGAGCTCAGTTTAGTCTCGACCCTTTTCTAAAGCATGTTTAAGGTCTCGATGACCTAAATAAGGGACACTATATTGATATGTGACCTTTGATGCTATGATGTTTGTGAAGTGAATGCTAAATGTTCCGATATGTCCAGTAACGCCTTTAACTCTAGCCTGACGACGGGTACGGGTTAGTGGTGTTACAATGTGACCCAAGTCAGAGAGTTACATGGGGTCGGAAAAGGACTGGGACACAACCATGTGCTCCTATTTAGAATTTCCACATGGCATGTGACACGAGCGTGTCTGGTGGCCGTATGAGACACACGGTCTATCCACATAGGCGTGTCTCTCCTGTTTTGAGAAAATTTTCAAAGTTACGTGAAAGTTTCTTAAGTTTTCGGTTTAGTCCCGAACCATTCTCAAAGCATGTTTAGGGCCTTGTAGGCTTGTATTAAGGACAAATTAATTTAGATTGAATGATGAATGATTGAATTGTGAAAAATTTAAGTAGAGTTGAATGTTTAATTGTTTTGTAAGTTTGGTAGTACTCTGTAACCCTATTCTGGTGTTGAATACAGGTGAGGGGTGTTACTTTTATTGGTATCAGAGCTACAATTTAGTTGATTATAGGACTAATGTAGCGAGTGTGAGAGTCTAGCTATACATGCCATATATAACTTGTGATAGTGTGATGAATCCTGACATTATAAACTATGTTTTCATATAGAAATTGATCCCAAACTAGCTGTAACGGATGATGTTGAGAGTAATGCGCCAGCTCCCGCTCAAGGGACATCGCCTTCTGAATCTAAACCTGTGTCGAGAAGTCACGGGGGTGAGGCTAAAAAAGCCCTTTTCCAAATGATGAATGAGTGGTTCACTTAATATGTCCGGACAAATCCAGTTGCTCAACAACCTCCAACCCCATAAATTCCTCAACAAATCCCTATAGTTCTTCAAGTTATTGATCTTATACGATTGAACAAGCCACCTGTTTATAAAATTTTTAAGCATGGGGCTGAAGAGTTTAGGGTCGCAGTTGATGATGATCCCAAGAGAGCTGAATTCTTGCTTGAAAATACAATCAGAGCATTTGATGAGTTGTTGTGTACACCCAAAGAGTGCATTAAATGTGTTGTATCCTTGTTGAGAGACACTGTGTATCAATGGTGGAATACTTTGACATCAGTGGTACCGAAAGAACGTGTTACATGGGATTTCTTTCAATCTGAGTTTAGAAAGAAATATATCAGCTAGGGGCTCATTGATCAAAAATGGAAAGAGTTCCTAGAATTAAAACAGGGTCATAGATCTATGACAGAATATGAATAAGAATTTGTGAGGCTTGGTAAATATACTCGAGAATGTGTTTCAACGGAAGCTATTATGTGCAAAAGATTTGTAGACGGATTGAACGAAGATATCAGATTCCTAGTTGGAATTCTAGAGTTGAAAGAATTCGTAGTACTCGTCAATCGTGCCTGCAAAGCTGAAGAACTAGGAAAAGAAAAGAGAAAGGCTGGTTCTGAAGCTAGAGATTTGAGAAAGAGATTGATGAATAAACCTTATCACTCTTTATCGAAGAAATCACAATATGTTTATAGTCAATCAAATGCATCGATGGAGTACTCTAATAGAGATCATGGGAAGCAATTTATGAGTTAAAAAACTCCAGCTATGTCAATGGCAAGTGTGGGTAATGCTAGATCGAATAAACCTGAATGTGAACGATGTGGAAAATGACATTTGGGAGAGTGTAAAATGAATGACAAAGCCTATTTTAGATGTGGCTCACACGAACATTTCATTCGAGATTGTCTTGAGTTAGATGAGAAAGATAAATCTTAGAATGCAAGATCAAACAACACGTCTGCGAGAGGAAGACCACCACGTAATGTTGAAAATGTGAGTGGTAGTAGAGGTACAACAAGAGATACTACTATGAGATCCGAGGGTAAAGCACCTGCTAGAACCTATGCTATTCGCGCTCCCGAAAAAGCGTCATCTCCAGATGTTATTACTGGTACATTCTCTCTTTATGACACTGATGTAGTTGCATTGATAGATGCCAGATCAACTCATTCATATATATGTATGAACTTAGTGTCTAGTAAGAATTTACTTGTTGGTTCTACTAAGTTTGTTATAAAAGTGTCAAACTCCTTAGGCAAATATGTCCTGGTTGACAAAGTTGCAAGAATTTTCTGTTAATGACTTGAGGTTACTATTTTCTAGCTGATTTGATGTTGTCGTTTGATGAGTTTGATCTAATTCTGGGTATGGGCTGGTTGACATTGCATGATGCAGTATTAAATTGTAAATGAAAGACAATTGAGTTTAAATGTCAAAATAATGAGAATCTCTGAATCAAATCAAATGATTTGAGTGGTTTACCAGCTGTAGTTTCAGTGATCTTAGCTCAAAATATGTGAAAAGGGATGCAATGCAAATCTTGCATATGTACTTGATACAAAAGTGTTAGAATCGAAGATTGAATTAGTACCAGTTGTTTGCAAGTATCCAGATGTGTTTCCAGAAGAGTTATCGGGTTTTCCACCGATTAAAGAGGTTGATTTTGCTATTGATTTAGTACGGAGAACTTCACCTATATCGATAGCTCCATATAGAATGGCTCCAACAGAGTTAAAAGAGTTAAAAGCTCAGTTGCAAGAATTAACTAATAGAGGTTTCGTACAATCGAGTTTCTCGCCCTAGGGTGCACTAGTGTTGTTTGTAAAGATATGGTTCTATGAGAATGAATATAGATTATCGACAGCTCAACAAAGTGACAATCAAGAATAAATATCCTCTACCGAGAATTGATGATTTGTTTGATCAGTTAAAAGGGGCTATAGTGTTTTCTAAGATTGCTTTGAGATCTGGCTATTATCAGATGCGAGTTAAAAATGCTGATGTGCAGAAGACAGCATTCTGAACGAGGTACAGACACTATGAATTCCTTTTTATATCATTTGGATTAACTAATCCTCTTGCTATTTTTATGGATTTGATGAATCAGATATTTAGGCCTTATTTAGATAGATTTTTTATTGTGTTTATTGACGACATTCTGATCTATTCAGATGAGTTTGAGCATGCTGAGCACTTGAGAATTGTATTGCAAACCTTAAGAGACAAGAAATTGTTTGCGAAGTTCAGTAAATGTGAGTTTTGGCTCCGAAAGGTTTGATTTCTAGGACATATCGTTTCAGCCGAAGGTATTAGAGTTGACCCGAACAAGATTTCTGCAACTATAGATTGGAAACCTCTGAGAAATGTATCTGAAGTCCAAAGTTTTCTGGGACTAGCTGGCTATTATCGACTTTTTTTGAAAGGATTTTCTATGATTACAAAACCTCTTACTTGGTTACTTCAAAAAGATATAAAGTTCGAATGGTCTAAGACGTGTTAGCAGAGTTTCAAATAGTTGAAAGCATTATTGTCAGAGGCATCAGTGTTAGTACAGCTTGAGTCGGGTAAAGAATTCGTAATTTTCAATGATGCATCGTTGAATGGTTTGGGTTGTGTATTGATGTAGGAGGGTAAAGTGATAGCTTATGCTTCTAGATAGTTGAAGCCACATGAAAAGAATTATCCGACGCACGATTTAGAGTTTGCCATGATTGTGTTTGTATTAAAGATTTGGCGACATCACTTGTTTGGTGAGAAATGCCACATCTACATAGATTACAAAAGCTTAAAGTATTTAATGAATCAGAAAGACTTGAACTTGCAACAATGAAGATGGCTTGAATTACTGAAAGACTGTGAGATAATAATTGATTATCATCCCGGTAAAGCGAACGTAGTTGCTGATGCTCTCAGCAGAAAGTCATTATTTTATTTGCATATGTTGAATACACATTTAGTTTTATTTGATACGGTTCGATTGTAGTTGTGTTGAAAGCAAGACCGTTATTTCTTCAGTAAATTTGCAAAGCTTAAAAATGTGATAATAAATAACAAGTTAAACAAGTTAAGTGTGAGTCGACTTGTAACACCCTAAATGTAACACCCCAAACCTGGCCCAGACGTTAAGTTTAGCTCGAATCTGGCGTGTCACATTGAAGTGTTTTTTGAAAACCATGTTTCCATTAAAAACCCTTCTTAATAATTAAAAACTTATACCCTTTTTAAACCTTGTTAGAAAACCTCAGCTAAATAACATTCTTAACAACTTAGTAAAAATCTTGGTAGTTGCGAAAGCATAATTTAAAAACAATTGCGGATACATGATGTTTTGAACAATAGTAGTGGCTTTGGAAAACCGTGTTCTAATACTAACAATTATAAGAACAATAAATAAAATTCCAAATTTGAAATCTAGAAAATTACAACGGCTTTACTACAACCCACATAAAACATTTAAAAGTAATAATCAAACTTATAAAATAAACAGTGTGTGTGGCTTCCTCCGAGCCCCTCGCAGCTCCGATCCGTCTAAGTTTGGAAATTACCTGAAAGGTTAATAAACGGGGTGAGTTTACGAAAACTCAGTGTGAAATCCCCTATTATAAAAAGGAACAGTCAGTCATATAAAAGAATTAAAAGTCTGGCCCCAGCCTTACTTACAGTTTCAGTATCAATTGGGCCTTAGCCCACTATAACAGACAGTACCAGGTGGGCCTTAGCCCATTATAGAATAAGAAACATTATCAGAACTAGAATCAAAATAAGACACAGAATCATAATCAGAATCAGAATCAGAATCAGAATCAAAATTAGGTGACAGAATCAGAATCAAAATTAGGTGACAGAATTAGAATCAGTATCAGGTAATAGAATCAAAATCAGAATGTGAATGCAATCCCAACCCAATCAAGCCGTATACACCCCCGTACCAACCTTACACCATGTGGGGAGACTACTCAACCCACCCAACCGCTACACACCACAGAAATTGCAGTGAGGCTGCCAGATATTGTGACGAAGTCACCAGATACAGATATATGTGGCGAGGCCACCAGAACAGATATATATATGTGGCGAAGCCATCAGATTGCAGCGAGGTTGCCAGATATTGTGACGAAGTCACCAGATACAGATATATGTGGCGAGGCCACCAGATTGCAGCGAGGCTGCCAGAACACTTCCTCCGTCAATATAAACCCATGTCCCATGCAACAGAAATAATATGTCATGGCATACGTATATAGAAACAGAACATCATGCTTTTTAGAAAAAAATAACCTTAGGGGTAAAATCGTAATTTTGCATGCATAAGGGTATTTCAGTAATTATTACCTATTGCTAAGGTTTCATGCTTATTCTAATGTTTACCAAGTAATCAGAAGTACTTACCTCGTCTTTTTACCAAAGTGGGCCCATTGGCCCATTAGCCCGTTTTTGGCCCATTAAGCCCAAAAATACCGTTGTGCACGAAAATGCACACTTTGCACTCTAATCATCCAAATGCACCATATTCATTAACAACTGTCTTACGAGCATTCGCACGCTCGCGAGTTCACAAAATACCAACGTTTCTGTATTTCGGCTTTTACCGATTCAGTCTAAGGGAGGGTGTCGTTTACACACCTGGTTGATGACGATTAATGATGATATCTCCCACGCGATAATCCTACAATCGATCGCTAACACATTAGACTTACGAATTAACGATAACTAACATAAATCCACGTCAACTAACCCAATCATCACATAAGTTAGTCATTTACGCACAAGGGGCAAAATAGTCATTTTACCCTCTAAGGGTAAATCGGTAGTCCTACCCTGCAGGGGTATTTTAGTAATTCTACCCTACAGGGGTATTTTGGTATTTCTACTCAACAAGGGTATTTCGATATTTCTACCCTACAAAGGTATTTTGGTATTTCTACCTTACAAAGGTATTTCGATAATTTTGTAAATCGAGGGTAAAATAGTAATTCTATAAATCGGGGGTACTTTGGTAATTTTACAAGTCGAGGGTATTTCAGTAATTTTACAGGTCGAGGGTATTTCAGCAATTTCACAAATCAGGGGTATTTTGGTAATTTTACAAACTAAGGGTATTTTGGTAATTTTACAAACCAGGGGTATTTTCGTAATTTTATAAACCAAGGGTATTTTAGTAATTTACAAATCAGGGGTATTTTGGTAATTCTACAACTTATCCACTTGGGCCTACGGACCCATTAGGACCACATGGCCCATTTCAACCCATCGCGGCCCGAAATAGCCGTCCTACTGCTAGAGTAATGAGAAATACACACCTGTTAGGAGATTGCAGTTAATCCGCGCTCCAAACACTCTTAACTGACGCCTAACCCAAATGAGCACGTCACAAAGCAAAAGGGATCAACCAAGAAAGGTATGCCTACTCTCCTCATGGTTTGCTCTATTTAAAGCCAGCTCTCCATCTACTCTTATGTTAGCTTCCCGATGTGGGATCCCTCCATCACCAGGGTTTAAAACCAACACCAACACTTGCTGTCCCAACATAGCAAAATAATCAACCTTTGCGTGCCAAGGGATTCGAACCAAAGTCCTCTCACATGCCAACTCACGCCACCACCACTAGGCCATCAACTCATTTGTGTCATAAATCCAACACATTAAACTTTAAAGTGCACCTACTTGCTTGCAGATTTTGATGTGATCTGGCTCGGTTGATTGAGTCGATTCACTTGATTGCCCGATCGTCGACGAGAAGTTTGTTCGATTTTGTAGATAGATGGAGTTAGATGATTTTTATAAGCGGAAGGTAGGCAAAATGGGTTCAAAGGATGGGTTTTGGTTTGATGAAAGATAGGTTCGGTTTAACAAAGAATTAAGTTACAAAGATGATAGATAAATGGAAATGGATAAAGAACTCAAACTTTAAGAATGATTCAATACTAAAAAGTATTGCCCCGAGTCTTATATTGCTTAAGGTGAATTTTGATGAAGGATAGAAGCAGACCTTGACCCGTTACCTATATGGAGGTAAGAACCAAAGGTATAGGAAGATGGTTGAACGCCACACCGATTCGGTGATAAGTTCAATGGAGTTCGGATTGACACCACTAGCAAGCTAGTTAAGTCACTTCGAGACTCGAACGAAAGAAGAGAGGAGGTAACCTCACAAGAACAAAAGTTCTATTAAGTTTAATTGATCCAATTTTGTAACCTTTTACAATAAACAAAATAAACTATTTATAGGCTCTCTAATGCCTATTAAAATTCAGCTACTAATGTGTTCACACAACAATTAAAAATGTTCACACTTCAAGCATTAAATCTCTGTTCATGGATAGTGTAAGTTCATGCATGGTTGAATAATCATGTTTCTTCCCAAAACCCGTTCATGCATGCTTAACCAATAAGAAAGCTTCCTTGTTCCATGAATGTGCATCTTCAATTCATATCCAACCCCTCTTGGACGAATGCTAGGTGCATGGGTAATGCATCTCTCTTAATTAAAGCTTTAATGATGGGCTGGTTCATGAATGGAAGCATGTACCTTGTAAATTCGTTCTCCCCTTTGTACATGCACATTATACATTCAATGTGATGAATTAAGGTAATATTCCCTCCCTTTGGACGTTCATGAATCCACCCATACATGTATAGGAGCTGATTGGTCAAATTGAGGTGTGAATGGCTTAGATGCTGCCTTGGGAATACGATCGGCCAAGCTTGTGCTTTAAGTTGCTGGACACCTTTTGGCCAAATAGGTGCCTTGGGGAGCCAAATGGATCAGCCACCATTCATTGAAAGAGGCCTTACATGCACCGTCCCATACATTGAACCTATCATGCATGAACCTTGTTTAATTACTCTCCAAATTCAACTCACCTACAAAAACACATGAACCAAAATTAAATCACATAAAATTCAGCTGAACAAACATTAATATAATTTAGACACACTAATTAAACATAAATTAAATTAGACAAATTTAATAAAGTCTTAACAAGACATATTAAATTCGGCCAAGACACATTTAAAACATGTAATAAGTCAAAACATAATTATGAGCTGTAGTAATTTAAGCTAAATTAATAAATTACTTAATTTATTCAGACATTAAAATAAATGAGTTGAAATAAACTTAAGCCAAGCTCAAACGAGCTAAAGTAAGCTAAATTGAGCTCAAACGAGCTAAATTAAGCTCATGTGAGCTAATTCGAGCTGGGAAAAACTAAGATTGAGCTTGTTGAGCTGAGATTGAGCTTCATCTTGCACTTGGGGCCCTCGTGTTTAGGCCAATCATGATAGCAACGAGTGGTGCCACAACATGATGCGATTGAGATCACATCAGATTTATTGAAAAGAAAAACCAAAATATATTGCAAGAGCCAAGACTTGCACCTTGGACCCCTTGCTTCCTCTATGGTGTCACTTCCTTGTCCCCTAAGTGGCGCCACCTTGCCACTACACCACGCTCCTTTTTGTGGCGCAATTTCCCCAGCAATATTCTTAAGGCCTACCTACTACACCCAGGGTTTGATTCACCTTAAACCAAAATTTTTGCTAAAGTCCAGATTTGAACCCAAGACTTCTCCAACACTTCTCAGCACACTTAACCACTAAAACAAGCCTTCATTAACGAAATTTACATGCACAACAAAATATTATAAGCTACCTTCAACCGCTCCCATGCTCAAGGCCCAAAACTTCTAAGCCCAAATTTAGGGTGTTACAGACGTTATGGCCAGATCTGACGTGTCACATGGGCTTACGACTTAGTATGCATTTGTTGGTTTAAGTGATTAGGGTGGTCTTTGTAAAAAGAAGCTTTGAATGAAAAGCCGGTTTATCAATCTTTAGGCTATCCATTTATTGTGCTTGTTGAGTCTTGAAAACGGTCATTAATTTTGAAAACCCGCGTAGCCTAACACTAGCAGTTTTGACATAGTATAAATATAATCAGAAAATAAAAACCATAGCGGAAAAAGAAATTTATATAGCGGCCTTATTACAACTTAAAACCCAAAATTAAATCAGAAATAAAAATAATAAAAATAAACTAACTTAGAAAAACCAACTTTGCAAAAGATGTGGCCACTCCGAATCCCTCACAGCTCCAAGCCCACTATGGTTGGGGATTTCCTGCAGAGATGAAAATAAAGGGTGAGTTTGGTAAACTCAGTGTGTAACATAACCCAACCATAGCCCAAAATAGATCAAACCTCAGAGTTAGACTTATTTGGGCCTTGGCCCATTAACAAAATCATAATGAAACCCATAGGCCCATAGCAGATACAGAACAAATATATCATGAATGCAGAAAACCCAACCCAGAGCCATCCATAACACCCCGTACCAGCCTTACACCATGTGGGAAGACTACTCGACCCACCCAACCGCTACACACCACAGAAATTGCAGCGAGACTGCCAGATATTGTGACGAAGTCACCAGATACAGATATTGTGGTTAGGCCACCAGAACATATATATATGTGTGTGTGTGGCGAAGCCACAAGATTGCAGCGAGGCTACCAGATATGTAACGAAGTCACCAGAACAAATATATGTGGCGAGGCCACCAGAATGCAGCGAGGCTGCCAGAACGCTTCCTCCATCAATATAACCCGTATCCCATGCAACAGATATACATGTCATGGCATACAACATACAGAAACAGAACATCATGCTTTTCAGATAAAAGAAATAACCCTAGGGGTAAAATCGTAATTGTGCATGCATAAGGGTATTTCAGTAATTATTACCTATTGCTAAGGTTTCATGCTCATTCTAACATTTACCAAGTAATCAGAAGTACCTACCTCGTCTTTTTACCAAAGTGGGCCCATTGGCCCATTGGCCCGTTTTCAGCCCATTAAGCCCAAAAATACCATTGTGCACGAAAATGCACACTCTGCACTCTAATCATCCAAATGCACCATATTCATCAACAACTGTCTCATGAGCGCTCGCACGCTCGCGAGTTCACAAAATACCAACGTTTCGGTATTTCGGCTTTTACCGATTCAGTCTAAGGAGGGTGTCGTTTACACACCTGGTTGATGACGATTGATGACGATATCTCCCACACGATAATCCTACGATTGATCACTAACACATTAGACTTACGAATTAATGATAACTAACATAAATTCACGTCAACTAACCCAATCATCACACAAGTTAGTCATTTACGCACGATGGGCAAAATAGTAATTCTGTAAATCGAGGGTAAAATAGTAATTCTGTAAATCGAGGGTAAAAAGGTCATTCTGTAAATCGTGGGTAAAATAGTAATTCTGTCAATCGAGGGTAAAACGGTAATTCTGTAAATCGAGGGTAAAACAGTAATTCTGTAAATCGAGGGTAAAATGGTAATTTTGTAATTCGGGGGTACTTTGATAATTTTACAAGTCGAGGGTATTTCAATAATTTTGCAAACTGAGGGTATTTCGATAATTTTACAAATCGAGGATATTTGGGTAATTTTATAAACTGGGGGTACTTTGGTAATTTTACAACTGGGGGTATTTCAATAATTTGGTAAAGTAAAGTATTCTAAATAGGGATAACAATACGAATGGACCTAAATCCCATTATCGACCCAAATGGGCCCACACGCTCGTGTGGCCCTTTTAGCCCAAATCTAGCCACAGATATGAGATTCATCTAGCCTAGTCCAATATTTACTACACAATCAAATAACTTATCCAATTGGGCTTTTAAATAAAGATAGGTGGAAATGGCATCAAAAAGCTTGTGGAGGAGTGACTAAGTGACACCACTTAGGGTGTAGGGAAAGGTGGCGTTAGTGGCTAGCAAGGAGATCCAAGGTTTGAATCCTAGCTTAGTATTTTTAGGAGTTTAATTTTGAGCCTTCTAGAAGGTTGGAAGTGGGGTGAAGATAGACTCTAAGGGGAGTGTTCAGAAGAGAAAATTTAGGAAATAGATTGGGGACTTATCAGGGAAAAAAACGAGGAGATGAGAAGGGGGAAGTGATGGAGCTGAAATGAGAATTTAGCTATGAGGAATTCGACTATAGGGGCTATAAATAGGTGTCGAACACAAGGTTGCCAGGCTAATGCCGAAATATTTACTACATAAATCTCGGATCTCTATCTGAAATAATCAAAACTTTGTACCTATCTTTATTTAAAAGCTTTTTGATGTCTTGACATGGTCTTACATGGTATCTTTGCCTTATGAACTCACCAATGCCATGCCTTGGCATGGTCTTACATGGGACCTTTTCCTTATAGTAACTCATCAATGCCATGTCTTGACATGGTCTTACACGGTATCTTTGCCTTATGAACTCACCAATGCCATGCCTTGGCATGGTCTTACATGGGACCTTTTCCTTATAGTAACTCATCAATGTCATGTCTTGACATGGTCTTACATGATATCCTTATCTTACCAAATGCCATGTTCCAAACATGGTCTTACATGGAATCCTTGTCTTACCAAATGCCATGTTCCAAACATGGTCTTACATGGTATCCTTGTCTTAGTGCCAATGCCACATCTTGATGTGGTCTTACATGGAGTACTTAATCAATGCCGATGCCATGGCTTGACATGGTCTTATACGGGATCCTTGCCTTACCAATGCCATGTCTTGACATGGTCTTACATGGTATCCTTAACCGTCAATTCCACCTTAAATGCCATGTTATGAACATGGACTTTTCCATCAATTCTTCCTTAATTGCCATGTTACAACCATGGAATTTGAGATATCAATGCCTTGTCAAGTCATAGCTGAAACATACTTGCTCAAATTCTCCAGGTTAGTCGCATAACTCAATAATAACAATACTAATAACAATAATTGCATAATAATAAAATGTTACTCAACTTACATACTGACATTCTCAATCTCATCATATCATCAACTTAACTTATTCTCATCAAACTATATTGTCAATACTTTGTTGTTATCATACAAAGCCATAATACAAAATATGGTCATACATATAAATTATACAAGTTCTCTTTCCAATATCGAATTATTATCGAACATTAATCATTATATCTGAAACTCAATACTAAATTATTTATGACCAAAATATCAATTTATCATTCAGATATGCATAATTAAATGCTTATTAAACATATGAACTTACCTCAATACTAAAATGACCATTTTACCTACTTTCTTGATTTTCAGTTTTTCTCCCGTTCTAGGTCCAATCTCACTTTTGGGATCTAAAACATCATATTTTGCTTATCCAATTAATGTACTATTCAAAACATTCCCTAACTCAAACTTTGGCAAAATTATAGTTTTGCCCCTAAACCTTTGCAGAATTACAATTTTTCGCCTAGGCTCGAAAATTAAAATTTATCCATTTTTCTTATGTTTTATGAGACGCTGAACATTTTTCCCTTCTATGGCAACATCAAATTCCCACTCGATCATGTACTTATGAACATTAGGTATTTTTACCGATTATGTCGTTTTAC
The DNA here is from genome assembly GCF_007990345.1 of Gossypium hirsutum. Classification (NCBI taxonomy): domain Eukaryota; kingdom Viridiplantae; phylum Streptophyta; class Magnoliopsida; order Malvales; family Malvaceae; genus Gossypium; species Gossypium hirsutum. The sequence goes on from NC_053425.1 coordinate 72,206,029, forward strand.
TCTTTTTCACTTAAAATCACTTAGCAAAGGTTGTTTAACATAATTTCAAGCTTCATATTCTACTATAAAACATCAAAATAAACACATTTAAACTATGGGTATTTTTCCAATATGAACCCTAGCATGAATTATTGCTAGAATAAGCCAAAATCAAGTTATCGGGACTCAAAAAACATAAAGAACATTAAAAACGAGGCCAGAACGGACTTACTATTGAGCTTGGAAAGCTTATAAACCCTAGCCATGGCTTCCCCCATGCTATATTCGGCCTCAATGAAGAAGATAGACCAATTTTGGCTTTATTTTTCCTTTTTAATTCTTTTAATTACTAAATGACCAAAATAACCTTAAAGGCTTTTTTTTCAAATTTGTCCTATTCTTACCCATTTTTGTCCAAACTTAAATATAATGGTCTAATTGCTAAATAAGGACCTCCACTTTAAGAACCCATTTCAATTAAATCCCCTTTATTATATAGAACACACATTTTGCTACTTTTACAATTTAGTCCTAATTATCAAATTAGGCACTTATACATAAAATTTCTTCACGAAATTTTCACACATTTTTTCAATCAATGAATAAACCTTAAAACTTAATCGGAATAATTTTTTTTTGACCTTGAATTTGTGGTTTCGCAACCACTATTCCGTTTAGGCCCTATTTTGGGATGTTACAAACCAAGTCCCTATAATGCCATAACTCAAAATATTAAAATCATTGGTACCCAAAATGTTAAGTTGATAGTGTGAATGGATCTCTGATAGTCTTCGGTCCCCGAGCTGGCTTGGTGACACTATGAAACAAGGGAAAAGAAAGGGAGTAAGCTTTAAAGCTTAGTAAGTTCCTATGCAAATAATATACATCACAAACACAGATTTATCATGCAATTAACATGAAGTGAATTAACATATATGTCATTATAAATCTCATAGTCCAACTTGGCATGGATATTATTATAACCTTAGTATCATAACTTGCACAATCATAACCTTATCAAGGGATTCATCACATATCAAGCTCATTAAGCATAAGTTTTACGTACATACCTATAACATCTTGCAACATACTATGGTCTTTCACAACGTTAACATTTCTATTACGATTCCCGTTGAACCACTTGGAATACTAAAGGATACTCGAGAAATCTCAGACTCATTGCACCATACCAATGCCATATCACAAATATGGTCTTACATGGGATCTCATATCAATGCCAATAGCTCAGCTATGATTTTACACAAAGTTTCATATCAATGCTATACCCCAGATATGGTCTTACACGTAATCTCAAATAATCCTAATTTCATGACATTTGTATCCTATTTATTCTTAAGGTTCAACTGGGATTTCTCTATTGTCGAACTTTGTCGATTACATCCAATGAGTCAATCATGATTCATACAATATTAAAGTAATTAAAGCATCAATAATAATGCATTATTTACATATGAACTAACCTTGGTACAAAAATAATGGAAATGGACCTAATCGTCAAAGACTTTGTTTTTCCCCCGATCTAGGTCTGAACCTCGTTTCTCTTGATCTATAATAGCAAATTTTAAATCATTTATTAACCATATTACTCAATTCAGTCCACAAAATCACACTATGGCAAAATTACATTTTTGCACCTAAAATTTATCATATTTACATTTTGGTCCCTAGGCTCGTAAAATGAAATCTATTCAATTTCATCCAAATCGAAGCCTAGCTGAACCCTATTCATGCTTATAAGAGCCCAAATTTTTTATTAAATCACATTTTTACACATATTTTGAAATCTTTTTACAAATAGGTCATTTTTATGTATTTCCATCAAAAATCACTTCGTAGAAGTTGTTTATTACACATCAAACTTTTATTTTCTACCATAAAACATCAAAACACATGCATGTCATACATGGGTAAAATTTTAAACATGAACCCTACTTCAAAACAATGGTAGAAATAGAAAGATCAGGTGAATACGACTTAAAAAACGTAAAGAGCATTAAAAATGGGGCTAGGATGTACTTACAATCAAGCTTGAAAGAAGACAAAACCCTAGCTACGGTGTTCTTCCAAGTTTCAGCCAAGGTTGAAGAAAGATGAGCAAATTTTGGCTTTATTTTCCCCTTTGGTTCTTTTATTTACCAAATGACCAAAATGCCCTTTCCAAAATCACTAAAATTCTCTTACCTCATGTTTATTTTTGTCCACTAATTTAACAAATGGTATAATTACCATCTAAGGACCTCTAATTTAAAATCTCATAGTAGTTTGACACCTTTAACAAGTAGAACTCAACTTTTGCACTTTTTACAATTTAGTCCTTTCGACTAAATTGAGTGCTCAAACATCAAAATGTTCGAACAAAAATTTTTATGAAATCATTTCGTAAAACTGTAGACCATAAAAATATAATAAAAATAAGTTTTCCTACGTCGAATTCATGGTCCTAAAACCACTATTTCAACTAGGCCTAAAATCGGGCAGTTATAGAAGTAACCGAGTCAAAGGTGTTGCAATCATAGAAAATCCTTTCACGAAACGTCGATAATAGCCAGTTAGTCCCAGAAATATTCAGACTTCAGATACATTTCTTGAAGGTTTCCAATCTATAATTGTAGAAATTTTGTTCGGGTTAACTCTAATTCCTTCGGCTAAAATGATATGTCCCCAAAATCCAACAACTCGGAGCCAAAACTCACATTTACTGAACTTCACAAACAATTGCTTATCTATTAAGGTTTGCAATACAATTCTCAAGTGCTTAGCATGCTCAGATTCATCTCGAGAATAGATCAAAATGTCGTTAATAAACACAACAACAAATCTGTATAAATAAGGTCTAAATATATGAGTCATCAAATCCATAAAAATAGTAGGAGCATTAGTTAATCCTAATGACATAACAAGGAATTCATAGTGTTCGTACCTCGTTCAGAATGTTGTCTTCGGCACATCAGCATCTTTAACTCATAACTAATAATAGCGACATCTCAAATCAATCTTAGAAAACACTGTAGCCCATTTTAACTGATCAAACAAATTATCAATTCTCGGTAGAGGATATTTATTCTTGATTGTCACTTTGTTGACTTGTCGATAATCTATACACATTCTCATAGAACCATCTTTCTTCTTTACAAACAACATTAGTACACCCTAGAGCGAGAAACTCGATCGTGCGAAACCTCTATTAGTTAATTCTTGCAACTGAGCTTTCAACTCTTTTAACTCTGTCAGAGCCATTCTATATGGAACTATTGATATCGGTGAAGTTTTCGATACTAAATCAACAGCAAACTCAACCTCTCTGATTGGTGGCAAACAGTAACTCTTTTGGAAACACATCTGGATACTCGCAAACAACTGGTACTAATTCAATCTTTGATTCTGACACTTTTGTATCAAGTACATATGCAAGATATACGTTGCATCCCTTTTCCACATATTCCTGAGCTAACATGGCTGAAACTACAGCTAGTAAACCACTCAAATCATTTGATTCGATTCGGAGAGTCTTATTATTCTGACATTTCAACTCAATTGTCTTCCATCTATAATTTACTACTGCATCATGGAATGTCAACCAGTCCATACCCAGAATTACATCAAACTCATCAAACGGCAATAACATCAAATCAGCCAGAAAACAGTAACCCCAATTCGTTAACGAATAATTCTTGCAAACTTTGTCAACCAGGACATATTTGCCTAAAGGGTTCGACACTTTTATAACAAACTCAGTAGAATCAACAAGTAAATTCTTACTAAACACTAAGTTCACACATATATATGTATGAGTTGATCTGGGGTCTATCAATGCAACTACATCAGTTTCATAAAGAGAGAATGTACCGGTAATAACATATGGGGATGACGCTTATTCGCAAGAGCTAATAGCATAGGTTCTATCAGGTGCTCTACCCTCAGATTTCATAGTAGTATATCTTGTTATACCCCTACTACAACTCACATTTCCAACATTACAGGGTGGTCTTCCTCTCGCATACATCTTGCTTGATCTTACATTTTGAGATTTATCTTTCTCATCTAACTCAGGACAATCTCGAATGAAATCTTCATGCGAGCCACATCTAAAACATGCTTTGTCATTCATTTTACACTCTCCAAAATTTCGTTTTCCACATCTTTCATATTCAGGTTTATTCGATCTATCATTACCCATACTTGCCATTGACATAGCTAGTTTTTAACTCATAAATTGCTTTCCACGATCTCTATTAGAGTACTATATCAATGCATTTGATCGACTATAAACATCTTGTGTTGTTGGATAAAGAGTTATAAGGTTTGTTCATCAATCTCTTTTTCGAATCTTTAGCTTCAGAATCAGCCTTTCTCTTTTCTTTGCCTAGTTCTTCAGCTTTGAAGGCACGATCGAAGAGTACCATAAACTCTTTCAACTCTAGAATTCCAACTAGCAATCTTATATCTTCATTCAATTCATCTTCAAATCGTCTGCACATAATAGCTTTCATTGAAACACATTCACAAGCATATTTACTGAGCCTCACAAATTCTCATTCATATTCTATCACAGATCTATGGCCCTGTTTTAATTCTAGAAACTTTTTTCGTTTCTGATCAATGAACCTCTAGCTGATATATTTCTTTCTGAACTCATATTGAAAGAAAATCCCATGTAACACGTTCTTTCGATACCACTGATGTCAAAGTATTCCACCATTGATACTTAGTGTCTCTTAACAAGGATACAACACATTTAATGCACTCTTCGGGTGTACACAACAACTCATCAAATACTCTGATTGTATTTTCATGTAACATCCCGAATTAGGACCTAGTTGGACCAGTGGTTTTGAGACCACAAATTTGAAGTAGAAATAATTATTTTATGATTCTTATGAGGTCTGTGATATGATTACATGCTTGTGTGAAAGTTTCATGAAGAAATTATATTGATAAAGTGTCCAATTTGACATTTAGAACTAAATTGCAATTGTTGCAAAATGCGAGTTCTAGAAGTTTTAAGCATGAAATTGCCATGGATTATTAGTTAGAGGTCCTTAAATAGTAATTTTCCCAATTTCTTTTTTTATGGACAAAATGGGCATGAATAGGAAAATTTTAAAAGAAAGGCCTTAAGGGCAGTTTTTTCATTTGGTTAATAAAAGAATAAAAAAGGGAAAATAAGTCAAAATTGTGTTCATATTCTTCATATGTGTGCCAAAAATTTGAAGAGCCATAGCTAAGGGTTTTCTTCAACTTTCAAGCTCGATTGTAAGTACTCCCTGCCTCGTTTTTAATATTCTTTATGTTTTTGAGATCCTTGAAGCATGAACTAGCTATTTCTACCATTATTTTGAAGTAAGGTTCATGTTCAAAAACTTACCCATGTGTGACATGCATGTCTTTTTGTGTTTAATAGAGGAATATGAAAGTTTGATGCATGATAAACATCTTTTACTAAGTGATTTTTCATGAAAATACTAAAAAGGACCTTTTTGTAAAAGTTGTAAATTAGGTAGTTAAAAAATCTGATTTGAAAGAAAATATGGGCTGATATGAGTAGATATAAGTTCTGCTAGGCTTGGGTATAAAAAAATGAACACATTTCATTTACGAGCCTAGGGGCTATGTTGTAATTATGTGAAAGTTTAGGGGCAAAATTGTAAAGTTTCCAAAGTATGATTTATGGACTATTTTGAACAATGTGATAATTAAATAAGTGAAATTTTCTATTATAGATCAAGAAAAACAGAGTCCGGACCTAAACCGAGGAAAGAACAATGTTGTGGACTAAATTGAATGTAGCCATATTTTGGGTGCCGAGGTAAGTTTGTGTATAAATAATGCAACGTTACATTATCATGTATTTAATGCTTTAATATTGCATGAATTGTATAATTGTCTCTGTGGATTTAATTAATGATGACTCGATAACGATTCAATGAGTTCGATACCTCAAAATCCGGTTGAACCTTAGGAATAGGTAGGATATAAATGTCATGACATTAGGGTTATGTACAATCCCATGTAAGACCATGTCTGGGACATGGCTCTCGCATCGATATGTAATTTGGTGTAAGACCATAGTTGGGCTATCGGCATCGATATGTGATCCCATGTAAGACTATGTCTGGGACATGGCATTGGCATCGACCTACGATCCCATGTAAGACCATGTTTGGGACATGATATTGGCATCGATATGTGATCCCATGTAAGACCATATCCTGGATATGGCATTGGCATCCTACCATGTGTATGAGAGTTCCCAAGTATCCTTTACTATTCCAAGTGGTTTAATGGGAAATCCAACAATTACGTCAAAGAGATGACAGGGTAAGATCATGTTGAAAGAATACATGTACATACACAAAGCTCATTAACATTGAGATTATGAATCAATAAGACCTTGGATATAGTGAATGAATGAATTATTATCATGAGTTTTATTTTACATTGTGTAAATGGCACGACTAAAACTGTACCTATGATACTTAATGACATTGTGATAAATATTATTGTGTTATGTATATAATATTGCATGGTTAATGTTGCTAATTATCTACATGCAAACTTACTAAGCTTTATGCTTACTCTCTTTCCTTTTCTATTTCCTTATAGTGTCACCAAGCTAGCTTGGGGATTGAAGGACGTTGGAGCTCGATCCACACTATCAAACTAAACTTTTGGGTATAGTGAATTGAAGTATTTTGAGTATGAAATGTATAGGGACTTGGTCTTTTTGTTATATGTCATATTTGTACAACCAAATGTGTTGGCCTATAATCATTTGATGATTGATTTTGTATATGGCCATGAGATATGGCCCATATTAATTATGGGGATGTAATCCTATTCATACATGCATACATGTGCTATGGTCACTCATGTTGTGGTTATATTCATTTCGCATGGATGAATTGTGGATATGATCATGGATGTTTGATGATGGAAATATGAGTAAATGGCATAATAAAAATTAGGGCATGAATGTATGAAATGGAAGTAAATTGGTGTTTCATATTGCATGTGAATTTGGTAGGCTTGGTCTAAATAAAATATGAAGTCTTAAGCAAGTATAAATTGATAAGAACTTGAGTTGCATGAGCTATGATTATGAATGTGTAAGTGTAAATGTGTCATTAAGGGTGACAAAAGGCTTGGAATATAGCTTCAAAGTTGTCCATACAGGTAGGCATATGGGCGTGTGTCTAGGCCGTGTGTGACACACGGTCTGCCCTATAGGCGTGTGCTCTAGCCATGTATCCCCTGCACCCTATTAAATACAAAACAGAATGCTCAGTAGTAAACACACGGGTAGAGACACGACCATGTGTCTCAATCGTGTGAAGGACACAGGCACAGGGCATGGGCATGTGCCCAGGCCGTGTGAAGTCTGCACTTAATTTTTGGAATTTAAATCGCCACACGGCCTAAGCACACGAGCATGTGTCTTGGCCGTGTGACCCTAATTGTATTGATGACGTCATAAACAGAGAGTTACACGAATTGAGGACACGAGTATGTGTCTTGGCCGTGTGACCCTAATTGTATTGATGACATCATAAATAGAGAGTTACACGGGTTGAGGACACAGGGGTGTCTCAAGCCATATGGGCGTGTGTTACCACACGGCCTACCCACAAGGGCACGTGACCATGTTTCATGAAAGTTTTCTAATTTTTCCCAAGCTTTTCTAAAGTTGTTTGTTTAGTCCTGAACTACCCCGATGTATGCTTTGGGCCTCGTAAGCCCATATAAGGGAAAATTTGCATGTATATGAATGAATTTGATTTGAATGAAATTTTATGGCTCAGTTTTGTATGTTTACTCATGTTAAGTTTGGTAATGTTTCGTATCCAGTTTTGGCGTCAGACAAGGGTAAGGGGTGTTACATTTAATGGTATCAGAGCTATGGTTTAGTCAATTCTCGGACTAACATAGCATGTGTATGAGTCTAGCTATAAATGCCATAAATGAATTATGATAGTGTGATGACTCCTGACCTTTTTAAATTGTGTTTTTATATAGTAATGGATCCCAGTCGAGCTAAAGTTGATAATGTGGAAGTAATGCGCTGGCTCCTGCTCAAGGGGCAACGCCAATTGAGAGTAGACCTATGACTGTGAGCCAGGGAGGAGGAGATAAAGCTAGCGAAGCCTTTCTCCATATGATGAATGCCTGGTATACGGAGTTCATTCGAACGAACCTGAACACTCAACCCCTCCACCCTCACCTATTCCTTAACCTATGCCTGTAGCACTCGAAGGTATAGACTTCATGAGACTGAATAGACCTCTAGTTGATAAGATCTGAAAATAAGAAGCCGAAGAGTTCCGAGCTAGTATGGATGATGATCCCCAAAGGGCAGAGTTTTTGCTCGAAAATACCATCAGAGTATTTGATAAATTATCATGTACACCTGAGGAATGCATGAAGTGTGTAGTATCACTACTAAGAGACTTGGCTTATCAGTGGTGGAACACCTTTGTGCCGGTTGTACCAAGGGAGAGAGTTAATTGGGAATTTTTCCAAGAGGAGTTTCATAAGAAGTACATAAGTCAGAGGTTTATTGATCAGAAGCTAAAAGAATTTCTTAAGTTAAAAAAGGTCGAATGTCTATAACGGAATATGAGCGTGAGTTTGTGAGACTTATCAAGTACGCTCAGGAGTGTGTATCGATTGAGGCCATCATGTGTAAGAGGTTTGAGAATGGATTAAATGAAGATGTCCGATTAATAGTTGGCATCCTAGAATTAAAAAGTTTGTTGTACTAGTTGAGAGAGCTTGCAAGGCAAAGGAATTAGCTAAAGAGAAAAGAAAGGCTTATTTGAGTCTCGAGATTTGAAGAAGAGACAGATGAGTTAGTCACTGTAGTCCTCATCTAAGAAACCTAGAGAGTTTAACACTCGATTGAGTGCTTGAGTTGGGTACTCAAATAGAAATAATGGTAAGCAATACTCGATTCGAAAAGCTTAGACTACTTCAATTGCTAGTGTTGGAAACGCCCGACCAAGTAGACTGGAGTGCCCACATTGTGGTAGACGTCACCCCGACGAGTGCCGAGCTAATGATGGAACTTGTTTTAAGTGTGACTCTTAGGATCATTGCATTAGAGATTGCCCCGAGAGGGTTGAAAATGAGAGATTTCAGAGTACAAGATCGGGTAATGCTACTTCTAGAGGGAGACCACAGAGGAATCCAGGAAATGGAGGAGTAGTAAGAGTGCACCTGGGGATCCAACTATGAGACCCGAGGGTAGGGCACCTGCGAGGACTTATGCCATTCGCGCCCGTGAAGAGGCTCATCTCCTGATATGATTACGGGTACTTTTTCTCTCTATGATACTCATATTGTTGCGTTGATTGATCCGGGATCTACCCATTCGTATATTTGTGTGAAATTGGTGTCTAGCATGTATATGCCTATTGAGTCTAAATAATTGTGATAAGATTGTCAAACCCTCTAGGTAAGCATGTGTTAGTTGACAAAGTATGTAGAAATTACCCTTTAATGATTAAAGGTCATTACTTTCCTGCAAATCTTATGCTTTTTCTGTTTGATGAATTTGATATAATATTTGGTATGGATTGGTTGACCATGCATGATGTAGTACTAAATTTTGGAAGGAAAATCATTAAATTAAAATATGAAAGTGTGATATTATTCGGGTTGAACCAAATGAGTAGGATAGCTTACCTATAGTGATTTCTTCCATGACTGCTCAGAAATGTGTAAGAAAGGGTTATGAAGCTTACCTTGCTTTTGTGTTGAATGCGAAGGAGTCTGAGTTGAAATTTGAGTCTGTAACAGTCCAGTTTTGACCCTAGTCAGAACAGTGGTTTTGGGACCACAAATGCGAGCCAAAAAATATTTAAATATTATTTTCCATGCTTATGATATGTGAAATAGCATGTATGAAAGTTTTATATGAAAATTTGATCATTTGTGTGCTTAATTTGATAAAAAGGACCTAATCGTATAAAAGGTAAAAGTTTCCTGATTGTCTTTGTTAATGAGAGGTCCTTATGTGGATATTAAGTCATTCACATGGATGATGGACGTTTATGGCGTTAATATATATGAATTTATAATGGTTTATTAAACATATATTAATAAAACAAAACATACATTATCATGCATTTTGTCGATTTCACAAAGAAAGAAGAAGTCATATTCTTGTTTTAGGGTTTTGGCACTTTGATTTTGAAATTAGGTATATGTTTTGATCTGTTTTTTGTAATCATTGCTTTGCATACTATCAAACCCATGTCTAAATTTTTGATTTTGTTGATGATTTTGAAATGTGCCATGGATGAATTCATGAGCTTTATGTTGTTAGATGATGAAATATGAAAGTTGGGTTTATATAATTTGTCTTGGGATTTTTGATGAATTTGAGTAAAATGGGCTAAATTGTGAAATTTGTAAATTTAAGGACTAAAATGTGAAATAAATGAAATGTGTGGACTTGTATAAGTGCTAGGAGAATTCGGCTAAGCATGGGTATATGAAAATTATGTGTATTTTGTGATTTTGTGAATTAGGGACTAAAGTGTCAAAATGTAAAAATGTGAGGGCTAGTTTGCAAAATGCCCTAATTGTGTGTATATGGATTGTTTTGAATGAATGTGTGATTAAATAAGTGAAATTTGCATTGATTTAGATCGAGAACTAAAGAATACGAAATTAGATCGGGGAAAGTCGAAAGTCATCGAGTAACCGATTCCATCTTTCTGAATCCCTACGAGGTAAGTCAATATACAAATAAGCTTGTTTGAATTGAATTATTATTGTTCATATGATATTGAATTTGTGAGTAATGAATATTCGAGCTTAATGTATGCTATTCGAGAAAGTATCGATAAAGTTCCAACGTCTAAAAAGCCACGTACGAACCGTAGGAATAGTTAGGATACATATGTCATGACATAGGATTTCGTTATGTGATTTCGGGTAAGACCACGTCTAGGACATTGGCATCATTGGCATCAACTTCTGTTTTACATGTAAGACCATGTCTAGGACATTGGCATCATATCTAACTTCGTGTAGGACCCTGTCTAGGACAGTGGCATCGATGTTTGGTTACATGTAAGGCCACGTCTGGGACGTCGGCATTGTATATGCTTTCTAATCTTTCCATGTATCCTTACATTTCCAAATGGTTCAAACGGGCATTCTGAGAAAATGAATGAATAACTTTGTGAAATCATATCAGATTCAGGTATTTTTGCTTTGTATAGCCTATTTGAGAATAAAAGGTAAATATTTGACTATGAGATTTGTGCTAGTGTTGGTATACAAAGTATAAATGATTTGATGATACTTATTTGCTTTGAATGATATGTTTATTTGTATATGGCTTACTAAGTTTTTGAAAGCTTACTTTGTGCGCGTTTGCATTATTTTATATCGAAGCTATTTGAGCTCGGGGATCCTCGAGGATCGTCACCACACTATCGGACCTTATTTTGGTACTTTGAAAATGTATATATTAAAGTATGGCATGTATAGGCTAGAAGTTGTGGAATTATGTTTTGTGATGTACATATTTAGCCATGTGATATGGCTAGTTTGTGTTTGAACTTATAGTTTGATAATGGTATATGATATGTGATACTAATGTGAAATTGTGGCATGTTTTGGTTGGCCACAAGAAATGGTCAATGTTGAGAAGTTTTGGTAAGTTTTGAGCATTTGATTGAATGATGTATTGATCATATGTTTAGGTATGATTTTAGTTTAAGTTTTGGTATGAATTGATTAATGAATTGAGATTCGAAATGGTTTGGTATAGACATTAGCTGAAATGGTTGTGCATATATGCTTGGTCTGGTGCTTGTAGGTTGACCCAAATTGGGGTGGCAAATTGGCTATTCAAATGGCCTATTTTTTTCCACACGAGCAGAGACACGGGCGTATGTCTTAGCCATGTGCGACACACGGTCATGTTACACGGCCGTGTGTCCCTTCAGGTACTCTATGAATTAAAGTCAGTATACCCTCCAGTTTTCACACGGCCTAGTCACACGGGCATATCTATTGGTTGTGTGAGGCACATGAGCTGGTACACGGGCGTGTGGCTGGCCGTGTGCCCAAGTCAGTAGCCTCCCTAATTTTCACATGACCTAGCACACGGGCGTGTCTTGTGGCCGTATGGACAGGTCAGTATATATGCGCTGTTTCACCACTGGTTAGACACACGGGCATGTTTAATGTCGTGTGAGGCACACGGCCTGTTTACATGGGTGTGTGACCTTTGAAAAGTTGAAAATTTTTCTAAGTTCTAAAACTTTCATATGTTACCGATTTGGTCCGAAATGCATGATTTAGACCTTGTATGCTCGATTTAAATTCATATTGAGTATGAATTACTTATATTTATTGAAATGAGATGATATTTGGTTTATGACAGTTCTAATCTGAGTTACAAGTCCGATAATGCCCTTTAACCTATTTCGGCGATGGTTATGGGTTAGGGGTGTTACAGAGACAATGTCGGTAGTATGCGAATATCTAGATGTGTTTCTGAAAAAGTTGCCCGGATTGCCTCCAATTAGGGAAGTAAATTTTGCATTAAATTAAGTCCTGGTACTGCACCTATTTCGACTGCCCCATATAGGATGGCTGCGACAGAATTAAAGGAGTTGAATATCCAGTTACAAGAGTTAACGGATAAAGGTTTCACGAGACTTAGTCATTCTTCGTGGGGCACTTAGTGCTATTTGTGAAAAAGAAAGATGGTTCAATGAGATTGTGCATTGACTATCGACAGCTCAATAAAGTAACCATAAAGAACAAGTATCCCTTGCCAAGAATCGATGACTTGTTTGACCAATTGAAGGGAGCCACAGTGTTTTCAAAGATAGACTTGAGGTTTGGTTACTACCAGTTGAGAGTTAAGGAGTCTGATGTGCTGAAAACTGCATTTTGGACGAGGTATGGTCATTATGAATTTTTGGTTATGCCTTTGGTTTAACGAATGCGCCTGCTGTATTTATGGATTTAATGAACCATATTTTTTGACCATACTTGGATAAATTTGTGGTTCTTTTCATTGATGATATCATGATTTATTCTCGTGAGGAGAACGAGCATGCTGAGCACTTGAGAACGGTTTTGCAAACTTTGAGTGACAAGCAATTGTATGCGAAGTTTAGTAAGAGTGAATTTTGGCTTCTAGAAGTTGGGTTTTTGAGTCACATTGTTTCGGGCAATGGCTTTAGAGTTGACTTGAGTAACATTTTGGCTATTATTGAATGGAAACCATCGAGGAGTGTAACTGAGGTTAGAAGCTTTCTAGGCCTATGGGTATTATAGACAGTTTGTTAAAGGATTTTCCATGATTGATACTTCGATGATGAGGTTGTTACAGAAAGATGTCAAGTTTGAATGGACAGAAAAATGCCAACAGAGTTTTAAGAAACTAAAGGCATTGTTGACTGAAGGACCAGTTTTAGTGCAACCTGAACCGGGAAAAGAATTTATGATTTTTAGTGACGCGTCTTTGAATGGATTGGGCTATGTACTTATGCAAGAAGGTAAGGTCATAACTTATGCATCGAGGTAGTTGAAGCCACATGAGAAAAATTATTTGACCCATGATTTGGAGCTAGTTGCCATTGTGTTTGCATTAAAGATTTGGAGACACCATTTGTATGGCAAGAAATGTATAGTATTCACAGACCATAAGAGTCTAAGGTACTTAATAACTCAAAAGGATTTGAACCTATGGCAACGAAGGTGGCTAGAGTTGATAAAAGATTATGAGCTAGTGATTGACTACCACCCAGGAAAGGCAAACATGGTCGCCGATGCTTTGAGTAGGCAGTCATTGTTTTCTTTGAGGGCTATGAACACTCAATTGGCCTTATTAGCTGATGGTTAGATTCTAGCTGAGTTGAAAGCTAGACTGATGTTTCCCCAAGAGATTTATGAAGCTCAGAAAGGTAACAGTGAGTTGCAAGACAAAGAGCTTAGTGTGACTTAGGTATTGAATTAGATTTTCAAATTAGTTCTGATGGTTTCTTGATGTTCTGAGATAGGATCTGTATTCCTAAAAATACAGAGTTGATTTAAAAGATTTTGCATGAGGCACATAGTGGGTGTTTATCTATACATCTGGGTAGTAAGAAAATGTACAATGACTTGAAGAAATTGTATTGGTGGCCGAATAAAAAGAGATACTTTAGAGTTTGTTTCGAAATGCCTGATTTGTCAGCAAGTAAAGGCCAAACACCAAGTACCTTCAGGCTTACTTCAGCTTGTGATGGTTTCCAAATGGAAATAGGATCGTATCACTATAGATTTTCTGACAGGTTTGCCTTTGACATTGAAAAAGAAAGATGTTGTATAGGTTGTTGTAGATCAATTGACAAAGTCGGCTCATTTTATACTGGTACGTACCGACTACTCACTTGATAAGTTAGCCGAGTTGTAAATTTCTAAAATAGTGAGGTTGCACGGAGTACCTTTGTTAATTATATCGGATAGAGATCTAATGTTCATTTCATAGTTTTGGAAAAAGTTACAAGAAGCTTTGGGTACGAAATTGAATTTTTGTACCGCTTTCCATCCACAAACTGACGGACAATCCAAAAGGGTAATTCAGATTCTTGAATATATGTTACGGTGCTGTGTTCTTGAGTTCCAAGGTAGTTGGGAAAAGTATTTACCGTTTTTAGAATTTGCCTACAACAACAATTTTAAGTTGAGTTTGAAAATGGCGCCATATGAAGCATTGTTTTGGCATAAGTGCCGAACACCCTTGTATTTGACCGAACTCAGAGAGAATCAGATTCACGGAGTTGACTTAGTCAGAGAAACTGAAGAAAAGGTGAAGATAATACGTGATTGCTCGAAAGCCGCTTTGGATAGACAAAAATCCTATGCGGATTTGAAACGGAAAGAGATCGAGTTTTAAGTCGGTGATAAGGTATTCTTGAAAGTATCACCATGGAAGAAAGTTTTGAGGTTTGGCTGGAAGGGCAAATTTAGTCCATGTTTTATTAGACCATATGAGATCACCGAAAGAGTAGGGTCAGTTGCCTATCGGTTAGCCTTACCAGCCAAATTGGAAAAGATTCATGATGTGTTCCATGTGTTTATGTTGCGCCGATATCGATCTAATCCTTTGCATGTGATTTCACTGATAGAGGTCGAAATCCAAATGGATATGACTTTCGATGAAGAACCAATTAAGATTTTCGCCTGGGAAGTCAAAAAATTGAGAAACAAAAGTATTGCCCTTGTGAAAGTTTTATGGCAAAGACATTGGGTTGAAGAGGCTACATGGGAGACCAAGGAAAGCATGAGAAACTTATACCCAAACCTTTTCACCGGTAAGATTTTCAGGGACGACAATCCCTAAGGGGGAGAATTGTAACATCCTGGATTAGGGCTCAGTTAGAACAGTGGTTTTGAGACCACAAATCCAAAGTAGAAATAATTATTTTATGATTCATATGAGGTCTATGATATGATTACATGCTTGTGTGAAAGTTTCATGAAGAAATTCTATTGATAAAGTGTCCAATTTGACATTTAGGACTAAATTGCAATTGTTGCAAAATGCGAGTTCTAGAAGCTTTAAGCATGAAATTGCCCTGGATTATTAGTTAGAGGTCCTTCAATAGTAATTTTCCAATTTCTATTTTTATGGACAAAAATGGACATGAATGGGAAAATTTTGAAAGAAAGGCCTTAAAGGCATTTTTATCATTTGGTTAATAAAAGAATAAAAAGGGTTAAATAAGTCAAAATTGTGTTCATCTTCTTCATATGTATGCTGAAAATTTGAAGAGCTTTAGCTAGGGTTTTTCTTCAATTTTCAAGCTCGATTGTAAGTACTCCCTAGTCTCGTTTTTAATGTTCTTTATGTTTTTGAGATCCTTGAAGCATGAACTAGATCTCTACCATTATTTTGAGCTAGGGTTCATGTTTAAAAACTTACCCATGTGTGACATGCATGTATTTTGGTGTTTAATCGAGGAATATGAAAGTTTGATGCATGATAAACATCTTTTACTAAGTCATTTTTCATGAAAACACTTAAAAAGGACTTTGTAAAAATTGTAAATTAGGTGGTTAAAAATCTAATATGAAAGAAAATGTGGGCTGATATGAGTATGATATAAGTTCGGCTAGGCTTGTGTATCAAAGAAAATGAACACATTTCATTTTACGAGCCTAGGGGCTAAGTTGTAATTATGTGAAAGTTTAGGGACAAATTGTAATTTTTCCAAAGTATGATTTATGGACTATTTTGAACAATGTGATAATTAAATAAGCAAAATTTGCTATTATAGATCAAGAAAAATAGAGTCTGGACCTAAACCGAGGAAAGAATAAGGTTGTGGACTAAATCGAATAGTAGCCATATTTTGGGTATCGAGGTAAGTTTGTGTGTAAATAATGCAATGTTAAATTATTATGTATTTAATGCTTTAATATTTCATGATTTGTATAATTGTTTTTATAGATTTAATTAATGATGACTCGATGACGATTTGATGAGTTCGATACCTCAACATCCCAGTTGAACCTTAGGAATAGTTAAGATACAAATGTCATGGCATTAGGGTTATGTACGATCCCATGTAAGACCATGTCTGGGACATGGCTTTGGCATCAATATGCAATTTCGTGTAAGACCATAGCTGGGCTATCGACATCGATATGTGATCCCATGTAAGACCATGTTTGGGTCATGGCATTGGCATCGAACTACGATCCCATGTAAGACCATGTCTAGGACATGACATTGGCATCGATATGTAGTCCCATGTAAAACTATATCTGTAACATCCCTTACCCGTATTCAATGCTGGAGCAGGGTACGAGGCGTTACCAGACATAAACTCACACAATCGTACAAAACCAAGACATGAATTTCTATCCAATTTAAAACTTTTCATTCACATGCATATCGTCCCTTATATGGGCTTTTAAGCCCCAAAACATACATTGGGTGTGGTTCGGGACTAAACTGAGAACTTTCAGAACTTTTACAACACTTAGAAAATTTTATTATATTGGGTAGTTACACGCCCGTGTGGGTAGGCTGTGTGGCCACACACGCCCGTATGGCTTGGGACACGCCCGTGTCCTCAGCTCGTGTAACTCTCTATTTATGACGTCATCAACAAAATAGGGGCACACGGCCAAGTCACACGCCCGTGTGCTAAGGCTATGTCCTTCACACGACTGAGACACATGTGCGTGTCTCTGCCCGTGCTTTTACTACTGGGCATTCTGTTTTACCTAATTAGGGTGCAGGGGACACACGGCCGGATCACATGCCCATAGGGCTGATCGTATGTCACACACGGCATAGACATATGCCCCTGTGTCTACCCGTGTGGACAAATACAAGGTTATTTTCCAAGCCAATTGCCACCTTATTTGCACAAACACATACATGACTTCAAGGGCACTTAACATGGCACAATTGAACACTTAAAACATACACAAATAAGACATGATCATGATCATTTCATCTTTACTAACACATGCATAAAACTTCATACTTTGTCAAGCCCAACTTACCCATTCTCATTTAAGCCATGTTTATCATCATACTAAAAAAATCCCAATTAAATTATTAAGCATTCATAACCACAACACATCTCATCACATACACACAACCACCAACCACATCACCATTGCATGGGCACATGTATACTTAAATAAATAGGCTAACAACCCAATAATCAATATGAGCCACATCTCATAGCCTTATACAAATTGACCATAAATCATTCTAGGCCAACACATTTGGCTACATAAACAATGACATAATAAATCAAAGACAAAGACCCTATACATGCCACAAACTTAAAATACTTGTGTTCACTTATACCCAATGATAGCTTGACAGTGTGATGGCATCTCCGGTGGTCTTCAACCCGATTTAGCTAAATTAACCTATAAGACATGGGAAAGGAAGGGGGTAAGCTATATAGCTTAGTAAGTCCATATGAAAATAATGAGCAACTCATGCTAGTCATATACTATGCTTGACAATATAAGCACAAGTTAATATAAAAATAGCTATAAATCTCAAGGTTGTAATATAACCTATTCACATTTTACTATATTTTGATTTATCAAAATAATTTAACATTACTCGACTTTCAGTCTAGCAGCCATAATTTCTCCATTGTAGCATGATTCATAATTAGAAAATCATTTTAAACATCTTAGTAAAAGTACACATTACTTATGTATATTTATGTTTTCATGCATATAGCTCAACATATTTCAAATTGTAATAACTCTTTCTTTCCATGCTTTCTTAACCATTTTAATAGGCAATTAGGCCAATATTTCCTTTCACTCATAACCAATGAATCACAATTCAAATGGACAACATTTACTATTTCACCAATCAATTGGGCCTACAAGGCCTAACATATAGTCATCAATTGTGTTTCCATGTATTTATACATCATGACCATAAATCAACAATCATAGGGCTATCTCAAAGTCACTTTCATAGAGATCATAACTCACAATAACATGAAGTCAATACTTAAAATCTTTACGTACATACTTGTACCATCTCGTAACATAACCACTTACTTTCTCATCTTTGGCATACCCGTTGAACACTTGGAATACTAAATGGATACACTGTAAGTCTTTGCACATAAGTGCCATATGTAACACCCTAGACCCGGCCTAGACGCTATGGCCGAAATCTAGCGTGTCACATTGAATTTTTTCAAAAACCATGTTCTCATTGAAAACCCTTCTTACTATTTAAAACCTCTGGCCATTTTAAAACTTGTGAAAACCTCAGTTTTCGTTGGTTTATTAAAAGTTATTCTCTTGTAAAACATTATTACCTTTAAAACTTTATTTGATTTGGAAGCTTAGTTTAAAGTTTTACAGAAACGTGAAATTTTAAAAAACAATTATTGTTTTGGAAAAGAAAACCGTATTCTACTCCAGCAGTTATAAAATAGTATATAAAATTCCAAATTTAGAACCAGAAATTGAAAAAGGCCGTGTTACAACCCAGATCAAATATAAGTACTTGTAAATGGATAACTTAAAAGAAATTTGGAAACAATAGCAATTGTGTGGCCACCTTTGAGTCCCTCGCAGCTCCGATCCTCCTAATGCTGGGGATTACCTGCACAGTTAATAAACGGGGTGAGTTTATGAAAACTCTGTGTGTAATCCCCTCCTAAACTAAAACAGTTAGTAAACAGACAGAATTCAGAATCAGTCTGGGTCAGAGCCCATTACAGAATCAGTATCATATGTAGATATGCAAACAGATTACCAGCCCAATCCAGCCAACACACCACCCGTACCAACCAGCACACCATGTGGGGATAAAATCGACCCATCCAGCCAACACACCAAGCTTAGCACCGAATACGGCACTAACTCAACAGGACGGCTCAACGCCGTAGACAGGACAACATATAGCCGTAAACAGGACAACACATAGCTGTAAACATCGCAGCAACACTGCCAGATAATAGGACGGCTGGAAGCCGCAAGCAGAATGGTACAATGGCACAAAGCCATCGGTAACTGCATTATGTTAGGCACATAGCCCTCAACTAGAGAAACATAACTGACACATAGCCCTAGGTAAATGTGATCGACACAGAGTCATATATTGGGCTTAAAAGCCAACGGTGGATCCACGATCGTCAAGCAACCATGCAATCCTTAATCGGTGGATCCACGGTCGTTAAGCAACCATGCGATCCTCAATCGGTGGATCCACGGTCGTCAAGCAAACATGCGATCCTCAATTTCTTCCTCCGTTTCATAATCCCCACCCATGTGCAACATAATATAATATGAATGCAACAAATATACACACGGCATACAAAATCATACAAATCACAGTCACAACAGTCCAATCACAGTCATACATTCTCAGTCAAAACATAGTCAAACCAATCAAATTGTCTTATCAGTGAGTCATATATCCTAGAGGTGCAGAACGGTCTTTTTACCTATTAGGGGTATTTTAGTCATTTCACCCTACAAGGGTGTTTTGGTAAATCTACAAACCAAGGGTATTTTGGTAATTTTGCAAACCAATGGTATTTCTGTAATTTTTTAAAGTCAAGGGTATTTTTGTAATTTTTTAAATAGGGGTATTTCTATAATTTTCCAAATCAAAGATATTTTGGTAATTTTCCAAATCAGGGGTATTTTGGTAATTTTGCTAATCAAGGGTATTTTGGTAATTTTGTAAACTGAGGGTATTCAGTAATTCTACCCTACAATGGCATTTCAGTAATTCTACCCTACAGGGGTATTTCAGTAATATTAGCCCACAGATATGAGATTCACATAGTCCAATCCAATATTTACTACACAATCATACAATTTATCCACTTGGGCCTATGGGCCTATTGGGCCCACATAGCCCATCCGGGCCCATCGTTGCCCAAAGCAACCTAAGCCCACGAGAGCACTCATGATGGCCATAACCATCACGTCAAAGCTCCCTCACGTGCGCTCGCACGCTCGTGTGGCTGCCATCGTCGTGTGATTGGCATTTTGGCATTCCGACATTTGCCGTTCTACAGCTAGAGTAGTGCGAAATACACACCTATTTATGAGAACGCGCCAAAGTCCACGATCACTAACCTTGGCACATCCTGCATTGAGTCTTAATCACTTTTTCCCTCACCAACTCATCTTCTTCGCTCTATTTAAAGCCAGCTTCTCACCAATTCCCATGTTAGCTTTCCAATGTGGATTACTTTCAACCATTAGGAAAATTCCTAATTTTTTATGACCACTTCAACCACAGAGTTCCAGTCCAACTCCACCTCCTACACAGTTCAAACAGCAAAATAAATACTCGACTACGCATCCCAAGACTTGAATCTTAGACCTCACAGTTACACAACACGCCACCTTGCCACTACACCATAAGGCTCTTTGTGTCACCATTTTAGCCTCAATTAATTATAAGGCCTATAGGGAAAAGTCCAGGTTCCTTTAAAGGAAAAACCAAAATACATTGCAAGAGACAAGACTTGAACCCAGGCTCCCTTGCAACCTTAATGATGCCACAACCAATAGACCATAGGCTTCCTTGTGTCATTATTTACCACAATAATTTAAAAGGCCTTCATCCAAGCACCCAGGGTTTTATTCACTTAAAACCAAAATTTTTGCTAAAGCCCAGGTTTGAACCCCAGATTTCTCCAACACTTCTCAAGGCCATAAACCATCAAAGTAGACATTTAATTGTGTCATTTCCTTATACAACCTCCTTATGGACCCACACTCAAGGACCAATACTTCTAGGACCAAATTCGGGGCATTACACCACATGTGAAGCTAAAGCTACCTCATATCTCATATCACATGAATGCTCGCTCTCGAGCAAATCTTGGGCCTGCTCACATAAGCTGGCGGTCAAGACGTAACTACGCAGTGCTGCTCATACAAGCTGTCAGGTATCCGCAACACATGCCGGACTACCTAGCCACTGGTAGACGTACAAGACCAGTTCCCAGATCACATAATCACACATATATCACAAATATCCTTAGTGATATGTCACTCGTATCCTATTCTATTCCTAATGTTCAAACGAGATTTTTCTCACTTATCCGAACTTCGTCAAATACAACCATAGAATCAATCATTTATTTCATACATTATTAAAGCATTTAGAATATTTAAAATACAAACATAACATAGCATTTTTTACATACGAACTTACCTCGACACCAAAATGGAAAAGAGGGACTTAATCGTCAATTACTCGTTTTCCCTTGTTCTAAGCCCGAATCTTGTTTTCTTTGATCTATAAATCACATTTCACCCACTTATTAGTCATATTACTCAATGTGACAGAAAAATCATACTATGGTAAAATTATATTTTTGCCCCTAAAGTTTATCATAATTACACTTTTACCCCTAGGCTCGTAAAATGAAATTTATTCAATTTCTTTAACATACAAGCCTAGAGGAATCATTTTCATAACTATAGTAGCCCACAATTCCCATTAAAACATACTTTTACTACATATTTTTATAACTTTTACAATTTAGTCCTTTTGGACGTTTTCACCAAAAATCACTTAGTAAAAGTTGTTTCACTAACCATAAACATGCATAGTCTTACCAATAAACATCAAAATACACAAATTTTTAACATTTTTCAAAACCTAGACCTTCATCATATCTCAAATTAATGGTAGAAATAGCTAGATCGTGTTACAAGGATTTCAAAAATGTGAAAATCATTAAAAACTGGGCTGGAACGGACTTACAATCGAGCTTGATAGCTTGAAAAACCCTAGCCATGGGTTCCTATTGAAAATTTCAGCCAAGGAGGAAGATGGACAAATTTTTGGGCTTTTATTTTTGTTTTTAATTCATTTTAATAACTAAATGACCAAAATGCCCTTAATGAAAAACTTTAGAAACATGCCTAACCATGTCCATTTTTGTCCACCAACTTAACCAATGCTCTAATTACCATATAAGGACCTCCAATTTAAAATTTTATAACAGTTGGACACCTCTAGCATATAGAACTCAACTTTTTCACTTTTTACGATTTAGTCCTTTTGACTAAATTGAGTGCCCAAACGTCAAAATTTTCGAACGCGAATCATTCCGTAAAATTGTAGACCATAAAAATATAATAAAAATAAATTTCCTTACGTCAAATTTGTGGTCTCAAAACTATTGTTCTGATTAGACCTTAAATCGGGATGTTACAACTCTCCCCCTTTAGGGATTTTCGTCCTCGAAAATCTTACCAGAAGAATTTGCTTTCCACTCTCATGAAACACTTTCAGAAAACATCTCAGAATCACTACCAGAATTCACCTTATATATCTCCTTCCAGTAACCTTTGGACTTTAGCACACAGTGTCGGAGTACATCGTCAAAAATTTGAGTTACTCGCTCTAGAACACATATACTCAGTGATCTGTCAATTAAGAACTCTGTGCATGTTAAAATGATCATATGGATATTTGCCAAAAAATCAACCACAACCCAAACAACATCTTCCATTTTGGAGATTA
Source organism: Gossypium hirsutum (assembly GCF_007990345.1). Taxonomy (NCBI): domain Eukaryota; kingdom Viridiplantae; phylum Streptophyta; class Magnoliopsida; order Malvales; family Malvaceae; genus Gossypium; species Gossypium hirsutum. The sequence goes on from NC_053425.1 coordinate 72,229,049, forward strand.
TGACGATCCTGATAAGCAATTTAACTTTATCTCATTATCACTCCCGTACCATCACTGGCTGTATTAGTCTTGAACACACTTGATTTTCGACTTTTATCTCTTAACATATTGTCATCTGAATACGATTTCTAAAATATCATCTACTTATATAACTGCACATTTTATTACTCTTGGATGAACAGATGTGTTGCTACTGAGCCTCGTACAAAAACTTCTGAATAAGTTCTAGATTCGTAAGTACGCAAATTCTATTTAGAAATAACAATAATAACAAGAATCATGTCCGATCCGAAATTCAATATTAGAAGTAAACTTACTCTGAACTCATCTAGATTACCATTCACTATCATATTTCCGAGCTTCTCAATTTCATAAATAAATCCTCGCTTTATCATTTAATATAGCCAGAATTAGACCATCATCAAATAAGGTCAATCAAGTAACCGGTACTCACAAAAATAAACAAAGATTTTCCATCTAGGCATCTATAGCTATAGCTACTTTCTTAGAGATTAAATCAATAACTTACTCAAAATCTTTCATTATCTCAAACCATTGACACTGTCTTAAATTTTAGGTCTTTTTAGGACATTGAATACTCTAACCTTTTTGGACTAGGAAGCACGTGACATTTCCTTTCAAACACACAAAGTCATCCAATTCTCAACACAGACATAAAAGTGGTCTTCTCTAAATCACCAGTTGAATAGTTCTTTTTGATGTAACTTTAACCATCTAAAAGTACAAACTACCTCTTTACATTCTTGTATTAAGACACATTCCAATTCGTTCAATAGCGCATCGCTAAAAATCATAAATTCCTTACTCAATTCAAACTGAACTCAGAAATAGAACTTTCAGTTAATAATACCTTCAATTGTTTTCAACTTTGCTAACATGCAACAGACAATTCAAACTTTCACAAATGTGATAACTTTTCCAATCAGAACAAACTTAACTTGTAATAACATCATCCGGTTAGAATAATCCAATAGGCATATCTCTATATTATGCTTTCTAGAATATAATTTCTTCATTCAGACTATCCGTCTTCATACTCATGAATACACAGAATTTGTTCTCTTAGTAGAGGCATGCTTAAATATATATAACTCGAATCGTATCTTAACAAATCAGTTCACTTAAATAAAAACAACTGAGTTGATTTCAATTATCAAATAATAACATATCAATATACTCTTTTCTTCATACTGAGGATACAGTTCAAACATACAATCTTTCTAAATTCTTTTAGCATGCAAATCAAAGATCTTTTAAACTATATTAGATCGAGGAAACAAATATCCTAATTGAACTCATTAACTTTAATCAAACTTACCTGAGGAAAGAAAACTACTATACAATTTAAGCTTGTGCTTTCACCATTAATACTTTTGTCAATGACAATTCCTTTCATGAAAATTACAGAAATCTAGATACCAGAATTATCTCAGTCCTATGGTCGATTCAGAAATACAACCATAATAGACATAGTTATCGCAAACCAAAGAACACACTTTAAAGAAGAGTCTTGATTGATAATTTACAAAATAAGAATGAGAGAAGAACTGAGATACAGAAGAATAGTCTCACATAGGTTTTCGCCATCAACTTTTCTTCCAATCACACTAGAATAAAGTCCCAAAGAAATAGGGTAATGCCAATCATAAAATAAACATACCATCAGTTTTTTCATCTAACATTAAAGTTGGCTAACATTTTCACTTGATAAGAATTTTATCAAAAAACGGACATTCACATGAACCCCTGAGGACCGAATGAATATATATACAAAATACTTAGAAGAAATCATTGTAATTTAATCAACCATAACTATTACATGCAGACATCTTTACAATTCAAACATCATTTCTCCAACTAATTCTGTTATCATAAACCGCGTATTATTCTATGCACTGACGAAAATCAATTCGGGAGGTATTTCAGCAAACACTTACTTTAGACTCCATACCTAATTGAGTCAATTAGTCGAGACTAACTTCTTCTTTACCCGTGACATTGCATAGTCCGTATAATCTTTAAAACATTCTGATATTTCTTCCAAAGCTATTTCCACTTTCCAAATTATTCTCTTCTCTGTATACATTACTAATTATTCCACTACTGTACTCTTTGTTTTGACACTTGTGAACTTATTCAACATAATTCTCGTGAATTTTCGTCATAAAGTAACACTGATAAGGGGATAAGATCGTAAAGCCTCTAACTTGACTCTCATAAATACACACATATGACTTAGCATTCATCATTAATGTAATATCATCATTATCACATAGTTCACTCCAAGAAAATTAACACACTTATTTATTTTAGAAATGTTTTCTGTCATCCATAATTTCAAACAATAAATTTACTTACTCGATCTCAATATTAATATCTAATTAAATTCCAACACTTAGCTTCAATTTTACTTACCAAGATTTTTCAAATTAGAGAACGTCTTATGGTTTTGAGTACATCGTTTACTTGATGCCATAGTCCAACTATGGTCTTACACGAACTCTCATATTGATGCCATGTCCCAGACATGGTCTTACACGAAATCACATATCGATGCCAACGCCATATCCCTGTTATGGTCTTACATGGGATCACATATCGATGCCAATGCCATGTCCTAGACATGGCCTTACATGGGATCACATATTGATGCCAATGCCATGTCCTAGACATGGTCTTACATGGGATCACATATCGATGCCAATACCATGTCCGAGACATGGTCTTACATGGGATCAAATATCGATGCCAATTCCATGTCCCAGACATGGTCTTACATGGGATCACAATGCCATAGCCCAACTATGGTCTTACATGTCATTATGATGCTATAGCCTAGCTATGGTCTTACACGTACTCAAATGTACTGCCATGGTCCAACCATGGTCTTATCTATCAATTCATCATTGAACTATCGTACCCATCTCTTGCGTTCTACTCAATTTGATCTCTTAGATCAATTTCCATACCATTATAACATTTAGGGTTCCATAACAAAGTCATAAAACAAAACATTATATATTCTCTAATTTAACAATTAAACAGGAGATTCAACTATATGGACATACTGATTATGCATTATTCAAACAAATGTACATATACACACATTGCATCCATTGGGTAAGTTTACTTATCCTATTCACTTGAACAAATAGATTTGGCACATAACATCATATGAATGCCAACATACATGGATGAGCTTATCACAGCAAAAACCTTCGTTTCATTTTATTTTTCCACATTTCTCAATTTATGGCTATATCATTTTGTACATTAACACATGCATATTCATGAACTTCTATTCATACCTTTCAAATTTCAATACATTGTAAGCACATTTCAATCATCTCAATATCATTTTCAACACTATCAAAAATAGCTCGGTTGGAAGTCATCTCTGTCTTAACAAAACAATTTTGTTAGAGTCGAGAGATATCACACTATCATGAATAGTAATATGGCATGTATATCTAGACTTACATATGCTAGGTTAGTCCAAGAATCGACTAAACCATAGCTTTGATACCACTAAATGTAACATCCCTTACCCGTATTCGACGACAGAATAGGGTACGAGGCATTACCGGACATAAACTCACACAATCATATAAAACCAAGACATGAATTTGCGTCCAATTTAAAACTTTTCATTCACATGTATATCGTCTCTTATATAGGCCTTCGATGCCCAAAACATACACTGGGTGTGGTTCAGGACTAAACTGAGAACTCTCAGAACTTTTACAACACTTAGAAAATTTTCTTATTTTGGGGAGTTTCACGCCCGTGTGGGTAGGCCTTGTGGTCACACGCTCGTGTGGCTCGGGACACGCCCGTGTCCTCAACCCGTGTAACTTTCTGTTTATGATGTCATCAGTAAAATTGGGGGCACACAGCCAAGTCACAAGCCCGTGCGCTAAGGTTGTGTCATTCACATACTGAGACACACGACCGTGTCTCTTCCCGTGTGTTTACGCTTTGTCTCTGCCTGTGTGTTTACTACTGGGCATTCTGTTTTACCTAATTAGGGTGCAGAGGACACACGGTAGGATCACACAGCCATAGGGCTGACGTATTCACACACGACCTAGACATATGCCCGTGTGTCTACCCGTGTAGACAAATACAAGGCTATTTTCCAAGCCAATTGCCACCCTTATTTGCACAAATACATACATGACTTCAAGGACACTTAACATGGCATAATTGAGCATTTAAAACATACACAAACAAGAAATGATCATGATCATTTCATCTCTACTAACATATGCATAAAACTTCATACTTTGTCAAACCCAACTTACTAATTCTCATTTAAGCCATGTTTATCATCATACTAAACAAATCCCAATTAAATTATCTAAGCATTTATAACCACAACACATCTCATCACATACACACAACCACCATCCACATCACCATTGCATTGGCACATGTATACTTAAATAAATAGGCTTACAACCCAATAATCAATATGAGCCACATCTCATGGCCTTATACAAATTGGACTATAAATTATTCTAGGCCAACACATTTTGCCACATAAAAAATGACATAATAAATCAAACACAAAGACCCTATACATGCCATAAACTTAAAATACTTGTGTTCACTTATACCCAATGTTAGCTTGATAGTATGATGGCATCTCCGGCGTCTCCAACCCTAGCAAGCTAAATTAACCTTTAAGACATGGGAAAGGAAGGGGGTAAGCTATATAGCTTCGTAAGTCCATATGAAAATAATGAGCAACTCATGCTAGTCATATACTATGCTTGACAATATAAGCACAAGTTAATATAAAAATAACTATAAATCTCAAGGTTGTAATATAACATATTCACATGTTTACTCTATTTTGATTTATCAAAATAATTTAACATTACTCGACTTTCAGTCTAGCAGCCATAATTCTCCATTGTAGCATGTTTCATAATTAGCAAATCATTTTAAACATCTTAGTAAAAGTACACGTTACTTATGTATATTCATGTTTTCATGCATATAGCTCAACATATGTCAAATTCTAATAACTCTTTCCATACTTTCTTAACCATTTTAATAGGCAATTTGGCCAAAATTTCGTTTCACTCATAACTGATAAATCACAATTCAAATGAACAACATTTACTATCTCACCAATTAGTTGGTCCAAGGCCTAAGATATAGTATCAATCGTGTTTCCATGCATTTATACATCATGACCATAAATCAACAATCATAGGGCTATCTCAAAGTCACTATCATAGTGATCATAACTCACAATAACATGAAGTCAATACTTAAAATCTTTACGTACATACTTGTACCATCTCGTAACATAACCACTTACTTTCTCATATTTGGCATACCAATTGAACACTTAGAATACTAAATGGATACATGGGAATTCTTTGCACATAAGTGCCCTATATGTAGCTAAAGCTACCTCATATCTCATATCACATGAATGCTCACTCTCAAGCAAATCTCGATCCTCCGCACACAAGCTGACGGTCATGACATAACTACGTAGTGCTGCTCACACAAGCTGTCAGGTATTCGTAACACATGCCAGACTACCCAGCCACTGGTAGACATCCGATACCAGTATTTGAATCACATAATCACACATATATCACAAATATCCTTAGTGACATATCACTTTATCCTATTCTATTCCTAATGTTCAAACAAGATTTTTCTCACTTATCCGAACTTCGTCAAATACAACCATAGAATCAATCATTTATTTCATACATTATCAAAGCATTTAGAATATTTAAAATACAAACATAACATAGAATTATTTACATACGAACTTACCTCGACACCAAAATGGCAAAGAGGGACCTAACCGTCAATTACTCGTTTTCCCTCATTCTAGGCCCAAATCTCATTTTCTTTGATCTGTAACATCACATTTAGCCCACTTATTAGTCACATTACTCAATGTAACCGAAAAATCATACTATGAAAAAATTATGTTTTTGTCCCTAAAGTTTGTCATAATTACACTTTTGCCCCTAGGCTCATAAAATGAAATTTATTCAATTTCTTAAACGTACAAGCCTACTAGAATCATTTTCATAACTATTGCAGCCCACAAATTCCATTAAAACACACTTTTACTACATATTTTATAACTTTTACAATTTAGTCCTTTTAGACGTTTTCACCAAAAATCACTTAGTAAAAGTCATTTCTTTAACCATAAACATGCATAATCTTCCATTAAACATCAAAATACACAAATTTCTAACATGTTTCAAAACCTGGACCTTCATCATATCACAAATTAATTGTAGAATAGCTAGATCATGTTACAAGGATTTCAAAAACGTGAAAATCATATAAAATGTGGCTAGAACATACTTACAATCGAGCTTGAAAGCTTGAAAAAACCTAGCCATGGCTTCCTCTTGCAAATTTTGGCCAATTATGAGGATGGACAAATTTTTGTGCTTCTATTTTTGTTTTTAATTCATTTTAATAACTAAATGGCCAAAATGCCCTTAATGAAAATTTTTGGAAACATGCCTAACCATGTCCATTTTTGTCCACCAACTTAACCAATGGTCTAATTACCATATAAGGACCTCCAATTTAAAATTTTATAAAAATTGGGTACCTCTAGCATGTAGAACACATCTTTTGCACTTTTTACAATTTAGTCCTTTTGACTAAATTGAGTGCCCAAACGTCAAAATTTTTTAACGTGATTTTCATGAAATCATTCTGTGAAATTGTAAACCATACAAATATAATAAAAATAAATTTCCTTACATCATATTTGTGGTCTTAAAACTCCTATTTCGATTAGACCCTATATTGGGATGTTACAATATCCAAGATATGTCATTGGCATCCTACCATGTGTATGAGAGTTCTCGAGTATCCTTTAGTATTCCAAGTGGTTTAATGGGAAATCCAACGATTATTTCAAAGAGATGACAAAGTATGATCATGTTGAAAGAATACAGGTACGTACACAAAGCTCATTAACATTGAGATTATGAATTGATGAGACCTCGGATGTAGTGAATGAATGGATTATAATCATGAGTTTTGTTGTAAATTGTGTAAATGGCATGACTAAAAATGTACCTATGATACTTGATGACATTGTGATAAATATTATTGTACTATGTGTATAATATTGCATGGTTAATGTTGCTAATTATCTACATGCAAACTTACTAAGCTTTATGCTTACTCCCTTTCCTTTTTTATTTCCGTATATTGTCACCAAGCTAGCTTGGGGATTGAAGGACGTCGGAGCTCGATTCACACTATCAAACTAATCTTTTAGGTATAGCGAATTTAAGTATTTTGAGTATGGCATGTATAGGGACTTGGTCTTTTTGTTATATGTCATATTTTTGTAGCCAAATGTGTTGGCTTATAATGATTTGATGATTTATTTTGTATATAACCATGAGATATGGCCCATATTTATTACGGGGATGTAATCCTATTCATACATGCATACATTGCTATGATCACTCATGTTGTGGTTATATTCATTTGGCATGGAAGAATTATGGATATGATCATGGATGGTTGATGATGGAAATATGAGTAAATGGCATAATAACAATTAGGGCATGAATGTATGAAATGCAAGTAAATTGGTGTTTCATATTGCATGTGAATTTGGTAGGCTTGGTCTAAATAAATATGAAGTCTCAAGAAAGTATAAATTGATAAGAATTTGAGTTACATGAGCTATGATTATGAATGTGTAAGTGTGCATCTGTCATTAAGGGTGACAAAAGGCTTGGAATATAGCCTCAAAGTTGTCGATATAGATAAGCACACGGGCGTGTGTCTAGGCCATTTATGACACACGGTCTACCCTATGGGCGCGTGCTCTAGCCGTGTGTTCCCTGCACACTATTAAATGCAAAATAAAATGCTCAGTAGAAAACACACAGGCAGAGACATGGCCGTATGTCTCAGCCGTGTGAAGGACATGGCCACAGGGCATGGACGTATGCCCAGGCCGTGTGAAGTCTGCACTTAATTTTTGGAATTTAAATCGTGATACAGCCTAAGCACACGGGCATGTGTCTTGGCCGTGTGACCCTAATTGTATTGATGATGTCATAAATAGAGATTTACACGGGCTGAGGACACGAGCGTCTCCCAAGCCACATGAGCGTGTGTTACCACGCGGCCTACCCACACGGGCTTGTGACCCTGTTTCGTGAAAATTTTCAAACTTTTCCTAAGTTTTTCTAAAGTTTTTGGTTTTGTCCTGAACTACCCTAAAGTATGCTTTGGGCCTCGTAAGCCCATATTAGGGAAAATTTGCATGTGTATGAATGAATTTGATTTGAACAAAAGTTTATGGCTCAGTTTACTCATGTTTAAGTCTAGTAATGCCTTGTATCCAGTCCCAGCATTGGACATGGGTAAGTGGTGTTACATTTCAAGCCAGAATTCAGCTCTCTTGCGATATCGTCAAATGTGGCCCTAAACTCTTCAGCCCCATGCTTACGAATTTTATCAACTGGCGGCTTGTTCAACTGTATAGGATCAATAACTTAAGGAACTACGGGGATTTGTTGAGGAATTTGCGGGGATGAAGGTTGCTGAGCAACTAGATTTGTCGGACATATTAAGTGAACCACTCGTTCATCATTCGAAAAAGGCTTCTTTAGCCTCACCTCCGTGACTACTCGACACTGGTCTAGATTCAGAAGGCGTTGTCCCTTGAGCGGGAGTTGGCGCATTACTTTCAACATCATCCACTACAGCTCGTTCGGGATCCATTTCTATTCGAAAACATAGTTTATAATGTCAAGATTCATCACACTATCACAAGTTATATATGGCATGTATAGCTAGACTCTCACACTCGCTACGTTAGTCCTAGAATCGACTTATACCAATAAATGTAACACCCCTCACCTGTATTCAACACCAGAATAGGGTTACGGAGTATTACCAAACTTACAAAACAATTAAACATTCAACTCTACATAAATTTTTCATAATTCAATCATTCATCATTCAATCTAAATTAATTTGTCCTTAATAAAAGCCTACGAGGCCCTAAAAATGCTTTGGGAATGGTTCGAGACTAAACCAAAAACTTAAGAAACTTTCATGAAACTTTGAAAATTTTCTCAAAACAGGGGACACACGCCTGTGTGGACAGGCCGTGTGGACAATCTAAATGGGAGCTCATCGTCATGTCCCAGTCCATGTCTGACCCCGTGTAACTTTCTGACTTGGGTCACATGGCCAACACACACACCCGTGTGCTTGGAAACACAAAAAAATACACACATTTTCATGCCCTTTTTAACTCAAATTCATACAGTTTCGATAAAAATATTGTAGAAAAATATATAAATATTATAAAATAATTATTTTGTACTTAAATTATTAACATAATGAATTTTAATTAATTTTATAATAAATTTTGATAAATTTTTATCATTTTCGACAGATTTGCACAAAGGGTGAAATTAGCTCGACAAACACTACTAGAAGCGCAAAACCAAGAAGCGATTTTTGAAGCATCGAGACAAATGAATTTTTTCAGCTAAAGAGGGTCCAAATTGTGTATTAATTCATGATATAATTAATTTTAATTTATATTCAATTTAATTTGGATTAAATAAATTATTATTAATTAATTATGAAAAAGTGGTCCAGTTGAGCCGAACCAAGTGAACCAAACTGACCAAGAAGTGGACAGCCCAAAATTTGCCATATGCTGATCCAAATCAGCTTATTGGCTGATTATTTAGCTTGCAAAGAGGCCCTTGAAGACTTGTTCAAGTTGAAAACAAAAGCCTCCACAATTGGTTGCTTTATAGATTTGCCCTAAGCCTAAATTAGCAAAGTTGAAACTATCAACCTTGCCACATGTGTGGCCAGCCAAGGGAGGGCTCTTTCGCTAATGATTTTAGCTATTTTTATCAGCCCTCTTCAGCTATAGAAACCCCCTTAGGCTGGTCATTTGAAACACATCTCAAGCATTCACATCTTTTCTCTCTTCTCTCCATTTTCTCTCTTCTTTTCCAATCCAAATTACCTTGCTCTCTTCCCGATTTCTCCTCTTTGAGCAGGGGCATTCATCAACCACTTGGAGTAGTGATTAAGTGTTCATAGCAGCCTTGGTCGACAAGGACAACAGAGAAGGAAGAACAGAGCAAACTAGCCAAGCCACGGAAAAACATCGGATTTGATTCTTGTTCCTTATCTCTTTAATTTTTTTGTTGTTATGATGAACATATCTATGAATTTATGTTGTCAGAATGGTTAATTTAGTCAATTTATCTTGAATTTAATTCGTGTTAGGTTGATTGCATTTCATTTGCTAAAATTGTTAAAATTATTTTTATGTTGTTATAGGCCTCGGTAAGATGCTTGACTAAGTAAAATCATGACTAAGTTATTCTTGCATTATAATTGTGAGGTAGCTAATGAATTAATTATTTAAACGGAATGAAATTGTAATTAATGGACACAGTACTTAATTAGTGCATGTTTAATCATCTAAGGTAGCTGAGGGTTAAATTAGCAACGGTATCTGACATTACATTTGCCTTACATAACTTGCAAGATTTTTGTGATTAAACTGTTTCAAGGTAGGGATACTTTTTTACCTCACGTAGTCTTTTATTTACATATTAGATTTAATTAATGGTTTGAATTGACATAGGGATATGTACAAGAGATTATTTCAATTTAATAAGTATGTATGCACAATAACATATTTGCCTATTAAATATTTGTTTAATCGGCTGAATTGACATAGGGATATAGTCAGAAGATGAATAGATTTTGGTAGGTGAGTAGGTTCATAAGTTAGCAAATTACCGATTGCCGTGAATTTATTTGTAACAATATAAACATGAGTTTAATAATTATAAGTTAAGAAATGTAATTGATCTAACACAATTATGTCATCTTGATTAAAATTGTATTTTGAAATCATACATTTGAGATTTATTTATTTAGTTTACTTAGTTTAAAACCTTAAGTTTTTAATCACCCTCTTCAAACAAAATATTTTTCTTCACCAAAGTGTTTTAAATTGCATTCATAAATAATTCTTTTCACAGTCCCTGTGGGTACGATAGCTTGACATTTACTTGTCACTTTATTACTTGTTGTGACTGTGTACACTTGCACATTTCCGTCGTTCCAAGTTTTTGGCACCATTGCCGGGGACTGTTTTAGAAACTCATTATTTTTGAATTTGTTAGTTTTGCATTTTAGTTGATTTTTTTGTTCAATTTTTAACTTAATTAATTTTTTTGTGATTATTTTAGGTGTTTATGAGTATTGATCGAATTATTGATTTACTCCCTGTAGACAATGAGATTGAACGAACTTTTCAACAGTGAAAAAGACAAGCAAGTCAAAGAAGGACAGAAGAGATGAACTTCAAAAATCCGAATCAAGGAAGCGGAGTAGACCCTGCTCAAAATCCTATCCTTTTTGCTGATGATAGGAATAGAGCTTTAAGGCAGTATGTAGTGCTAGTGTTTAATGATCCTAATCCAGGTATTAGGAGACCTGAAATCGAGGAACAACAATTGGAGCTGAAGCTAGTCATGTTCCAGGTGCTTCAGACAGTGGGCTAATTCAGTGGAATGCCTACCGAAGATCCTCACCTACACTTAAGACTGTTTATGGAGGTGAGCGATTCTTTCAAGTTAGTCGAAGTACCTAAAGATGCATTACAATTGAAGCTGTTCCTGTATTCGTTAAGGGACAAAGCTCGAGCCTAGTTTAACTTATTGCCACCAAATTCAATTTCCACATGGCAAGAGTTAGCAAAAAGATTTCTCATAAAGTATTTTCCGCCTAGCAAGAATGCTAAGTTGAGGAATGTGATCACTGCCTTCCAAAAAATGGATGATGAGTCCTTGTATAAGGTATGAGAAAGGTATAAAGAATTATTATGGAAGTGCCCTTATCATGGAATCCCATATTGCATCCAACTTGAGACGTTTTATAATGGTCTCAATGCTCACACGAGGTTGGTAGTGGATGCCTCTGCTAACGGTGCTCTCCTTTCTATGTCTTATAATGAGGCTTATGAAATCATCGAGAGGATTGTTAGTAACAATTATCAATGGCCAACTAATTGAGTAGCTCCAAGAAGACGAGTTATGGAATACATAAAGTAGACGCTCTTACTTCACTCGCATATCAGGTATCACCAATATCATCAATGTTAAAAAATCTTACTACTAATAGGTCTAATAGTTTTGCAGCACAGCCACCAAATCAATTTGAAAATATAGCTTGTGTCTATTGTGGGGAAGGACATTTGTTTGAAGAATGTCCATCGAACCTAGAATCCGTATATTACATGGGTAACCAGAACCAAAATCGAGGAAGGCAAGGATTGTAATCCAATTTCTATAGCCCATCATGGTGAACCACCCAAATTTTTCCTGAAGTAACCAAGGGGCTGAAACCATTAACACTTACGCCCAACCTAGATCGACCCAACCACCTAGTTTTCCCCAACAAGTTTAGAAACTAACCCAACCTGAACCATCCAATGGCTTAGAAAATTTGTTAAAGAAATACATGACGAAGAATGATACCTTAATTCAAAGCCAAGAAGCTACATTTAAAAATTTGGAAAACCAAATGGGCCAGCTTGCTACTGAACTCAAGAACCAACCACAAGGTGCTTTAGCTAATGATACAGAGAATCCGAGGAATCGAGGGAAGGAGCATTGTAAAGAATTGACATTGAGGAGAGGAAAGACTTTAGAGCCCAATTCCGTCGAAGTTGAGAAAGAGCCAGCTGATGCTCATGACTCAGAGGAAGTTCAACCGAGTATTGAAATTCTAGTTTCACAAGAACTAAAAACAACAAAATCTGAAAAGGTAACTTCAGAACCAACTAATTTTGATCAACTAACAACTCTGTTAGATGCAGAATTACCACAGAAGATAAATCAACCAATTTTAGAAAAGAAACCTGTAACAGTCGATTTTGACCCTAGTCGAAACGGTGGCTTCCGTACCAGGAATCTGAGTCAAAAAAATATTGAAAAATTATTTTTTGTGTTTAATATGTGTGAATTTGTGTGTGTGAAATTTTCGTGATTTGATTTAGTCATTTAGGTGCCCGATTAAAAAAAAAGGACTAAATCGCGTAAAATGTAAAAGCGGCTAGTTAATTGTGTAAGTGCTTATTTGAATTTGTCTTTATAATATGAAGCATTTAAGATGCAATTTAACCATAATATATGGTGATGGACGGTTGTGGACAACCATTATAAGGATTATATATTAAATTATAAAGGTTATTTAAGTAAAATGATTAAAATGTTATTTAATATGTATTAATAAAACATAAAATAAAACCAAGTATTCATATATTCTTTGCATGACCGAAATTGAAGAAAAGAAAAATAAAATAAATGGTTTAAGGGTTTGGCACTTTAAAAGCTTGATTAAGGTATGTGTTTAGCTCGATTTTTGATAATTTCTATGTTTTTTTTATCGTTGCTTCGAGTACTACAAAACCCATGCTTGAAATTTTTATTTTGATGAATATTTTGAGCTATGCCATTGATGAGAGCTTGTGATTTTTGTTGTTTGATGATGAAATATGAAAGATATGTTTTAGATTAACATGTTTTGTATTGGAGTTTTTGATGATTTTGTGTAATTAGGACTACATTGCAAAAATAATAATTTGAGGGACTAAAATGTGAAATATATGAAATATATGGATTTTTTTAGAGTTGGTAAAATTCGGCCCAACATGGGTATGCTAAAATTTTGTGTATTTTGTGTTTTGTGCAATAGGGACTAAATTGTAAAAAGTGTAAATGTTAGGGGTAAAATGGTAATTTGCCCATTTATGTGTTTTTGGACTAAATTGAATAAAATAATATTGAATTAGTTTATTTTGAAAACATTTAGATAAAGAACTGAAGAAATCTAATTTGGATCAGAGGAAAACTAAAATCGTCGATTAATCGTCCCGTTCCGATTACCGTTGTCCGAGGTAAGTTTATAAGCAAATAAACATAGTTATTTTTTTTAAAAATAAAAATAAGTTACATGTGCTGAATTGATATATTGGAGAATGTATAAATGATAGCCAAACATGTGTACACTTGGGAACTATGTTTACGATTCTATTCGACCAAGATTCGATGTTTGAAAAGCCCCATACGAACCTTAGGAATAGTTAGGATACATGTAACACCCCAAACCCGGCCCAGACGTTATTGCCAGATCAGGCGTCACATGGACTTACGACTTAGTATGCATTCGTTGGTTTAAGTGATTGGGGTGGTCTTTGTAAAAACAGCGGTTGAATGAAAAGCCGGTTTATCAATCTTTAGGCTATCCATTTGTTGTGCTTGTTGAGTATTGGAAAACGTTCATTAATTTTGAAAACCCGCGCAGCCTAACACTAGCAGTTTTGACATAGTATAAATATAATTAGAAAATAAAACCATAGCGGAAAAAGAAATTTAAATAGCGGCCTTATTACAACTTAAAAGCCAAAATTAAATCAGAATATAAAATAATAACAATAAACTAACATAGAAAAACCAACTTTGCAGATGATGCGGCCACTCCGAATCCCTCACAGCTCCAAGCCCACTATGGTTGGGGATTTCCTGCAGAGATGAAAATAAAGGGTGAGTTCGATAAACTCAGTGTGTAACATAACCCAACCATAGCCCAAAACAGATCAAACCTTGGCCCAGTACAGAAATCAGAATGAAACCCATAGGCCCATAGCAGATACAGAACAAATATATCATGAATGTAGAAATCCCAACCCAGATCCATCCATAACACCCCCGTACCAGCCTTACACCATGTGGGGAGACTACTCGACCCACCCAACTGCTACACACCACAGAAATTGGAGCGAAGCTGCCAGATATTGTGATGAAGTCACTAGATACAGATATTGTGGCTAGGCCACCAGAACATATATATATATATGTGGCGAAGCCACCAGATTGCAGCGAGGCTGTCAGATATTGTGACGAAGTCACCAGAGCAGATATATGTGGCGAGGCCACCAGATTGAAGCGAGGCTACTAGAACGCTTCCTCCATCAATATAAACCCATGTCCCATGCAACATAAATAATATGTCATGGCATACGTATACAGAAACAGAACATCATCCTTTTCAGAAAAAAATAACCCTAGGGGTAAAATCGTAATTTTGCATGTATAAGGGTATTTCAGTAATTATTACCTATTGCTAAGGTTTCATGCTCATTCTAACGTTTACCAAGTAATCAGAAGTACTTACCTTGTCTTTTTACCAAAGTGGGCCTGTTGGCCCATTGGCCCGTTTTTGGCCCATTAAGCCCAAAAATACCGTTGTGCACGAAAATGCACACTCTGCACTCTAATCATCCAAATGCACCATACTCATTAACAACTGTCTCACGAGCGCTCGCACACTCGCGAATTCACAAAATACCAATGTTTCGGTATTTCAGCTTTTACCGATTCAGTCTAAGGGAGGGTGTCGTTTACACACCTGGTTGATGAAGATTGATGACGATATCTCCCACGCGATAATCCTACAATCGATCACCAACACATTAGACTTATGAATTAACGATAACTAACATAAATCCACGTCAACTAACCCAATCATCACACAAGTTAGTCATTTACGCACGAGGGGCAAAATAGTCATTTAACACCCTAAGGGCAAAATGGTAATTTTACCTCACAAGGGTATCTCGGTAATTCTAACCTTACAGGGGTATTTCGGTAATTCTACCTTACAGGGGTATTTCGGTAATTGTACAACTTATCCACTTGGGCCTACGGACCCATTGGGACCAAATGGCCCATTTTAGCCCATCGCGGCCCGAAATAGCCATCCTACTGCTAGAGTAATGAGGAATACACACCTGTTAGGAGACTGCAGTTAATCCGCGTTCCAAACACTATTAGCTGACGCCCAACCCAAACGAACACGTCATAAAGCGAAAGGGATCAGCCAAGAAGGGTATGCCTACTCTGCTCATGGTTTGCTCTATTTAAAGCCAGCTCTTTATCTACTCTTATGTTAGCTTCCCGATGTAAGATCCCTCCATCACCAGAGTTTAAAACCAACACCAAATCTTGCCGTCCCAACATAGCAAAATAATCAACCTTTGCGCGCCAAGGGATTCAAACCAAAGTCCTCTCACATGCCAACTCACGCCACCACCACTAGGCCATCAACTCATTTGTGTCATAAATCCAACACATTAAACTTTAAAGCGCACCTACTTGCTTCCAGATTTATTAAAAAGAAAAACTAAAATATATTGCAAGAGCCAAGACTTGAACCTTGGACCCCTTGCTTCCTCTATGGCGTCACTTCCTTGTCCCCTAAGTGGCGCCACCTTGCCACTACACCACACTCCTTTTTGTGCCATCTTTTACCCTTTTACTCTTAAAAGCCCAAATGCCAATTGCATCACCTGTTCATAAAATTAAAATTCCGAAGACTACCACGGATTTAACTTAAGTTTGGGCCTTCCAAAGGCCCACTAACCTACTAAAATATATATATTAACCAACTGGAACACACACAAATTTTAAAAATCACAGAAAAACAGAAAACCCAAAAATTTGGGCGTTACAACTCTACCCTCCTTAAAGAAATTTCATCCTCGAAATTTTACCTGAATCAAACAGATGAGGATATTCTTGACGCATCACCACTTCTGGCTCCCAAGTAGCTTCCTCTCTGCCATAATTATGCCACAGCACCTTTGCTAGCGGAACTGATTTCCTCCTTAAAATCTTAACATCTCGATCCAAAATCTGCACAAGCTTTTCGTCAAAAGTCAAGTCTGTTTGGACCTCGATCTCTGCAACCGGCATAACATGAGTAGGGTCAGAACGATACCGCCTTAACATGGAGACGTGAAAGACATCATGAATCCTATCCAACTCTAGAGGTAGCTCTAACTGATAAGCCACTAGACCCACTCGCTTAAGAATCCGATAAGGCCCAATGAACCTCGGACTTAACTTGCCTTTCCTCCCAAACCTTAATACTTTCTTCCAAGGTGAAACCATCAAGAAGACTATATCACCCACAGAGTACTCAATTTCCTTGCGCTTCAAATCTGCATATGACTTCTGTCTATCAGATGCTTCCTTCAACCGATCTCTAATCAACTTGACCTTATTCTCAGTATCTGCCACCAACTCAGGTCCAAGAACCTGTCGTTCACCTAACTCGGTCCAACAACTAGGTGTGCGACATCTTCGCGCATACAGTGCCTCATAAGGAGCCATTCGAATACTTGCCTGATAACTGTTGTTGTATGCAAACTTTGCCAACGGTAAGTAATTCTCCCAACTGCCTCGAAAGTCAATAACGCATCCCCTCAACATGTCTTCCAGAATCTGAATAACCTTTTCCGACTGACCATCAGTCTGAGGATGAAAGGCTGTACTAAAGTTCAACCGCGTACCCAACGCCTAATGCAACTTTTGCCAAAACCGAGACGTGAATCTAGTATCTCGATCAGAAATAATCGACATTGGCAATCCATGAAGTCGCACTATTTCTGCCACATACAATTTGGCTAACTTCTGAAGTGAATAATCAGTGCGGATAGGTATGAAATGAGCAGATTTGGTCAACCTATCCACAATTACCCAAATCGAGTCCTTCTTCGACGGTGTCAAGGGTAACCCACTCACAAAATCCATGGTTACCCTCTCCCACTTCCAAAGTGGTACTTTCACTGGCTGCAAAAGTCCAGAAGGTAATTGATGTTCAGCTTTCACTTGCTGACAAGTCTAACATTTTCCCACAACTTCTGTTACCTCTTGCTTCAATCTAGGCCACCAATACAACTCCTTTAAGTCGCGATACATTTTACTCCCACCAGGATGCATAGCACACAAACCTCCATGAGCTTCTTTTAGAATTGCTTGCCTCAAGTCAGAGTCCTTCGAAATAAAAACTCTAACTCGGTAACACAGAACTCCCTCATTGTTCAGTCTGAACTCAGAAGTATCCCCATTCTTAACCTATTAGAATCGAGAAACCAAGGACTCATCCCTCGACTGTTTTTCCTTAATCTCATCCACCCAGGTCAGCCTAACTTGCAGTTCTACTAACAGACTACCGTTGTCATACAGACTCAAACGAGCAAACATGGCTCTCAGATCAGATACAGTTCTATGACTTAGGGCATCAGCCACCACATTAGCTTTGCCTGGGTGATAATCAATCACGCAGTCATAATCCTTAAGCAACTCTATCCATCTCTGCTGCCTAAGGTTCAGCTCCTTCTGAGTCAGCAAGTACTTAAGACTCTTATTATCTGTGTATATAATACACCTTTCTCTGTTGCCAACTTCAGATCATGAGTAGGATAGTTAACTTCATGTGGTTTAAGCTGTCGCGATGCATAAGCAACCACTTTACCCTTTTGCATCAGCACACAGCCCAACCCTACATGTGATGCATCACTGCATACAGTAAAATCTTTTTCAGACTCCGGCTGAATCAATACAGGTGCCTCGGTCAGAAATTTCTTCAGCTTTACAAAAGATTCCTGTTGTTTCTCAGTCCAAACAAACGGTACTCCCTTCCTTATAAGCTTTGTCAAAGGCACTGCCATCACAGAAAAACCTTCCACAAACCTTCTATAGTACCCAGCTAAACCCAGAAAACTTCAAATTTTCGACACTGACCTCAGTGGCTTCCATTCCAGAATCGCTTCAATCTTTCGAGGGTCTACCTTAATTCCTTCAGCAGAGACAACATGCCCCAAGAAGGTTACCTCTCTCAACCAGAACTCACACTTACTGAATTTTGCATAAAGCTCCTTCTCCCTCAGCACTTGTAGCACAATACGAAGATGCTCATCATGTTTCTCCTCAGTTTCAGAATAAACTAGAATATTGTCGATAAAGACGACTACGAATCGATCCAAGTATGGCTGGAACACTCGATTCATCAGATCCATAAATGCCACAGGTGCGTTCGTCAACCCAAATGGCATAACCAAGAACTCATAGTGACCATACCGTGTTCTGAATGCTGTCTTGTGAACATCCACCTCCTTAACCCTCAACTGATGATACCCAGATCGAAGGTCAATCTTGGAAAATACTGAAGCTCCTCTAAGTTGGTCGAATAAATCATCGATTCTCGGTAGTGGGTACTTGTTCTTAATCGTCAGTTTGTTCAACTGTCGATAATCGATGCACATCCGCATTGACCCATCTTTCTTCTTTACGAACAAAATTGGTGCTCCCCACGGAGACACACTT
Source organism: Gossypium hirsutum (assembly GCF_007990345.1). Taxonomy (NCBI): domain Eukaryota; kingdom Viridiplantae; phylum Streptophyta; class Magnoliopsida; order Malvales; family Malvaceae; genus Gossypium; species Gossypium hirsutum. The sequence goes on from NC_053425.1 coordinate 72,248,326, forward strand.
GGTCTAATGAAGCCTCTATCCAATAACTCCTGAATTTGGGCTTTCAGCTCCACCAACTCCTTCAGTGCCATCCTATAAGGTGCAATGGACACCGGTGCCGTTCCAGGCAACAAGTCGATTCCAAACTCAACCTTTCAGTTTGGAGAGAACCAAGAAGCTCCTCTAGAAAAGCATCTTGAAAATCCTTGACGGTTCTAATTTTATCCACGGTCAGATCCTCAGTTTTCGATTGGCTTACAAATGCCAAATAAGCCTCACATCCCTTTCGAATCCACTTTTCGGCTTTCAATGCCGACACCACATTAGACAGATAATCCCTACGATCGCCTATCACCAAAACCTCCTCATCCTTTGTGGCATTTAACATTATTCGCTTAGCAGCACAATCCAAAGTAGCCTTATGCTTAACAAGCCAATCCATTCCCAAAATGAGATCGAATTCTCTGAAAGCTAGCTCCATCAGATCTCCAGAGAAAACTTTTCCTTGAGTTTCTATAGGCACATCTCTATATAGTTTATCTACCCAACCGAGTACACAAAGGACTTAGTACAGATACCCCACTCATGTTGTCCTCAGAGCGCACACCCAGCAACCCAGATATAGCACATCAACATATGAATGGGTAGATCCAACATCTATCAATGCAGTGTATGGCATACTAGAAATCAGAAACGTACCAGTTATGACGTCAGGTGCATCACCCTCCTCTCGGCGATAAGCTGCAAACACCAACGCCGACTGACGACCCTCAGCAAATCCAGCAACCTTGCCAGGCGCTCCTCTTCCTCGACCATTTTCATTACCACCACTACCTTGCCCACGTCCTTTCAGAAACTGTGGTCCACCCCTCACTGGTTGAGCGACCCCCTACTCTAAAACTTGTACCTGATCTGTTCCTAGGGACAATCCTTAACCCTATGCTTCATAGATCTGCATCGGAAACAAGCACCAGAACGTTTCCGACACTCACCCATATGCATCTTCCCACAATTCCTACAACCCTGCGGTCTAACAGAATTCATCGGTACTGCTCGAACTGGCTCCATTACCCTTGCTCTCTTAACATTCCTGTTCATACCACCTGAAAGTCCTGAATCTCTCCTAAAACGGTTCTGATCTTTTTCACGATTCTGTCTTTCTGTATGCTTCACTTCCTCAGCTATCTTAGCTTTCTCCACTAACGCAGCGAAGTTACGCTCCCTCTGCAGAGCAATCAGCACCCTAAGTTCATCTCTCAGACCATCCTCGAAGCATACGCTACGCTCCTACTCTGTAGTGACAATCCCAGAAGCATACCGGCTCAGTCTCAGAAACTCAGACTCATACTCAGCCACTGACTTACTCCCTTGGACCAGGTTCAGAAATTCTTTCCGACGAGCGTCCACATAACTAGCCCCAACATACTTTCCTTTGAAGGTTGTCTTAAGCAGCTCCCAAGTCACACTGTTAGCAGGAGTTCCATCTCTCACCGTGAGCCACCACTGATAAGCCTCATCCTTGAGTAACGATATGGCTCCCTTCAGCTTCTGTTCCACAAAGCAGTCCAGATCATCCATAATCCGCTCTGTGGCTTTTAACTAATACTCAGCCACATTCGGAGCTACACCAGATACGCCCCTAAATATCTCTGCTCCACTGGCCCGGAGCCACTCAATAATAGACCCCCGAATTCTGTTTCCCGTACTTGTCCCAACAACCGTTTCCAAAACTCAGAGCATTGCCTGGGATAGAGCATCGTCCCCGGTACCTCGATCATGAGACTCTACCTCCGTTTCCAGTGGTACCGGTGCATCTGCTACCGGTACATGTCCCGAAGACGAAGATTCAGCCTGAGCATCACCTCGGCAATGTCCACGGCCTCTTCTACGAGCTGCTCGTGTACTCATTTCGTATTATCTGGTTAAGAATTTTATGATTCAGTTTAATATTTCAGTGTTTATTATAGATGTCTTATGAATAACAGTAATTTAGAGTTTGAGTTTGTTTCCTTTTGCGATAGCCTAGCTACAGTCTCAGTCTACTTATCAGAGTTTCTATAGTAGCAGTGTTACCCTAACTAAAGTACCATGATAAGATTTCGTACAAGCATATAACAGATATTTCAGAAACAATCAGAAAGGCTTAGAAAAGTTACAGACTTGGGCCAGAGATTCGGTGTGCCACCTTCTAAAAAAAACCTAATTTTGGAAAACTGATTTTAATATTTAAAATCATCTATTTGTAAAGAGAAAATATTGGAAACATTCTCGAAAACAATTTATAATCAAGTTCCAAAAAAAATGATTTTTTGAAAACCTTTATTCAGTGTTTCTTTACAAACTCCCGTTTTTAGACCAGTTCTACAGCCAAGTTGTTGCAACTTGGCTCTGATACCATTAAATGTAACACCCCAAACCCGGCCCAGATGTTATTTCCAGATCTGACGTGTCACATGGACTTACGACTTAGTATGCATTCGTTGGTTTAAGTGATTGGGGTGGTCTTTGTAAAAACAGCGGTTGAATGAAAAGTCGGTTTATCAATCTTTAGGCTATCCATTTGTTGTGCTTATTGAGTCTTGGAAAACATCATTAATTTTGAAAACCCGCACAGCCTAACACTAGCAGTTTCGACATAGTATAAATATAATCAGAAAATAAAACCATAGCGGAAAAAGAAATTTAAATAGCGGCCTTATTACAACTTAAAACCCAAAATTAAATCAGAATATAAAATAATAAAAATAAACTAACTTAGAAAAACCAAATTTGCAGATGATGTGGCCACTCCGAATCCCTCACAGCTCCAAGCCCACTATGGTTGGGGATTTCCTGCAGAGATGAAAATAAAGGGTGAGTTCGATAAACTCAGTGTGTAACATAACCCAACCCTAGCCCAAAACAAATCAAACCTCAGAGTCAGACTTATCTGGGCCTTGGCCTAGTACAGAAATCAGAATGAAACCCATAGGCCCATAGCAGATACAGAACAAATATATCATGAATGCAGAAATCCCAACCCAGATCCATCCATAACACCCCCGTACCAGCCTTACACCATGTGGGGAGACTACTCGACCCACCCAACCGCTACACACCATAGAAATTGCAGCGAAGCTGCCAGATATTGTGACGAAGTCACCATATACAGATATTGTGGCTAGGCCACCAAAACAGATATATATATATATATATGTGGCGAAGCCACCAGATTGTAGCGAGGCTGCCAGATATTGTGACGAAGTCACCAGAGCAGATATATGTGGCGAGGCCACCAGATTGTAGCGAGGCTGCCAGAACGCTTCCTCCATCAATATAAACCCATGTCCCATGCAGCAGAAATAATATGTCATGGCATACGTATACAGAAACAGAACATCATGCTTTTTAGAAAAAAATAACCCTAGGGGTAAAATTGTAATTTTGCATGCATAAGGGTATTTCAGTAATTATTACCTATTGCTAAGGTTTCATGCTCATTCTAACATTTACCAAGTAATCAGAAGTACTTACCTCGTCTTTTTACCAAAGTGGGCCCGTTGGCCCATTGGCCCATTTTCGGCCCATTAAGCCCAAAAATACTATTGTGCACGAAAATGCACACTCTGCACTCTAATCATCCAAATGCACCATACTCATTAACAACTGTCTCACAAGCGCTCGCACGTCACGAGTTCACAAAATACCAACGTTTCGGTATTTTGGCTTTTACCGATTCAGTCTAAGGGAGGGTGTCGTTTACACACCTGGTTGATGACGATTGATGACGATATCCACGCGATAATCCTACAATCGATCACCAACACATTAGACTTACGAATTAACGATAACTAACATAAATCCACATCAACTAACCCGATCATCACACAAGTTAGTCATTTACGCACGATGGGCAAAATAGTCATTTAACACCCTAGGGGCAAAATGGTAATTTTACCCCACAAGGGTATCTCGGTAATTCTACCCTATAGAGGTATTTCGGTATTCTACAACTTATCCACTTGGGCCTACGAACCCATTGGGACCACATGGCCCATTTCAGCCCATCGCGATCCGAAATAGCCGTCCTACTGCTAGAGTAATGAGGAATACATACCTGTTAAGAGACTGTAGTTAATCCGTGCTCCAAACACTCTTAGCTGACGCCCAACCCAAACGAACACGTCACAAAGCGAAAGGGATCAGCCAAGAAGGGTATGCCTACTCTCCTCATGGTTTGCTCTATTTAAAGCCAGCTCTCCATCTACTCTTATGTTAGCTTCCCGATGTGGGATCCTTCCATCACCAAAGTTTAAAACCAACACCAACTCTTGTCGTCCCAACATAGCAACATAATCAACCTTTGCGTGCCAAGGGATTCGAACCAAAGTCCTCTCACATGCCAACTCACGCCACCACCACTAGGCCATCAACTCATTTGTGTCATAAATCTAACACATTAAACTTTAAAACGCACCTACTTGCTTCCAGATTTATTGAAAAGAAAAACCAAAATATATTGCAAGAGCCAAACTTGAACCTTGGACCCCTTGCTTCCTCTATGGCGTCACTTCCTTGTCCCCTAAGTGGCACCACCTTGCCACTACACCACATTCATTTTGTGTCATCTTTTACCCCTTTACTCTTAAAAGCCCAAATGCCAATTGCATCACCTATTCATAAAACTAAAATTCCAAAGACTACCACGGATTTAACTTAAGTTTGGGCCTTCCAAAGGCCCACTAACCTACTAAAATATATATATTAACCAACCAAAACACACACAAATTTTAAAAATCACAGAAACACAGAAAACCCGAAAATTGGGGCGTTGCAATACATATGTCATGACATAGGATTTTTGATAAGTGTTCTCTTGTAAGACCACGTCTGGAACATTGGCATCAATATGTGATTTTGAGTAAGACCATGTCTAGGACATCGGTATCATAATTGTGATTTGTGTAAGTCCCTGTATGGGACAGTGGCATCGACATGCGATTACATGTAAGACCACGTCTGGGACATTGGCATTGTACGATATGTGTTATAATCTGAGTATCCTTTTTAATTCTGAATGGTTCAACGGGTAAGGATAAGTTACGAATGAATGTGGAAACAAGTTAAAGTGAACATGTATGTGACAATTTATTACCTTTTCGAAAATAAGGTAAGTTGATTGTTTGATATGTGACACAAGTTATAAATGACGTTAATGGTAGTGATTGTGTATGTGAAAACATATATGTGGATTAATGTATAAGTATGTGATATTAATGTTTGATTTTTGAGCTTATATTCGGCCTAATGTGACATGAGGAATAAATTGAAATGTGAAATTCATATTGATATTAAATGATTTATGTGCATTCGATTAGTAGGTATTTGAAATGTGAACCTTGAACGTGTTTATAGGGAAGTATATATATTCGGCAAAATAAGGTCTATGTGATATTAAACATGTTAATGAATCAATGTGTGTTTGGAAATGTTATAATTTATGTATAGATAAATGTTTGGTAATTAAATTTCATAAGTATGGCTTGGATATGCCTTAATAAATTATCAATGCCATTGAGATAATATTTGAATTAATAATTGAGCTATGAATGAAGTGAATGAAACCATATGTTTAAGTATATGATTGGTCATATTCGGTTTAATGATATATATATATGTATGATATGCAAGTGTGAATTTTATACTTATGCCAAAGTTTATATGTGCATTTGTCTATATGGTAAATGAATGTGAAATTATGACTAAGGAAATGTAAATTGTATAAATGTATTATGATAGTATCTATTCAGTCAAGTGAAATTTTTATTGATATTGAGTATGAAAGATGATTTTGGATAAAGAACGATTGCATGTTTGGACAAAACTTAATTCATGTTTAGTTATATGTGAATATTTGAATTTACAAGTATGATTTGGTTATGTCTTATTAAATTATTATTGTTATTGAGTTAATATGTAATACCCCAAAATTTTTATAGTAAAATATTATCCGTGATATAGTAAAATAAGGAAATAAAGTGACAAAAAAAGGGAAATTTTGAGTTATGTCAATATTGGGAAGAATATTATGATATATTAATTCAAGAAAGGACTAAATTGCAAAGATGAGAAAAGTCTTGTTGCAAAGAGTAAATACTCAAAATTTAAAGGGTTGAAGTGTAAATATAAAAAAGTTGAAGGACTAATGGTGCAAATATTTTAAGGGTGGAATGATTTAGAAACCAAGAAAAATTGATGAATTAGGACCAAATTGAATAGGTGAAAAATTATGAGGGACTAAATCATAATTTTACCAAATTAAGTGATGACTCAAGGATGGAATTCTAAAAGATCATGAAGGGAAAAATGGTCAATTAGTAAGAGAGAAATTCTAGAATGTAATGATTATGTTGATGATATTTTAAATTAATTAATTAGATAAATATTATTTTATTAATATTTTTATGAGATATTTATTATTATATTATTATTTATTTAGTATAAAAGGAAGGAAAGATGAAGAATTATCTCATCTTTCCTTTCCCATGCAAACCAACGTAAGAGAAGAAGAAGAAAATAAGTTTTCTTTCTTTACAATTTAGTCCTTCCACCAAAAATTCATTATTTTCACCTAAAAATTGAAAGAATTTCCATAGCCATCAAGAGAGAAAGATAGCAAGGAGATGATGGGGAGCAAGAATATCAAGTTGGATTCAAGAAATAGAAGTTGGAGGAGAGAGAAAAACCAAGTTAAAGATTGAAGTTAATAAGAAAAGGTAAGAACATCAAGATTTCAATATATTTTTAAGTTTAATATTGTTGAAAAAGCATGGAATTGATGTTAATTTAGAGTTTTCTTATATATGGTCTTATGTTCTTGTCATGTTAGTGAAGAAAAAGTGATGAGAAATAGTGTAGAAAAAGAAAATAAGGGTGTTATAAATATGGTAATTAATATCTGGACAGCAGTAGTAGTCTAACTTTGAAAAATCACCAAATATTGAATAAATCGAATTATAGGATGAATAAAATATGAAATTAAATCTTATTGAGTCTAGTTTCTTATAGAATAAATTATGTGAGCAATGGAATTGTAAATCATGAGATATAATAAATTTTGTGAGACAAGGTCAGAATGATTTCGGGTTCCCCTGTTCTGAATTTGAAAAATCATAAAAAATTGGATAAAAATAATTATGGGCTTAAATTTATATTTTTATAATATTTAATGAGTCTATTTTCAATATAAATAAACGGGAACATCATTCAAATTCTGTACAAGGAGATAATTAATTTTTAGTGAAGAAGGGTAACAACTGTCAGACAGTAGAACAGGGGTAACTTTAAAGAATAAACTGTACTTATTGACTAAACCAAAAATTCTGAAAATTTTATGGTAAGAATATATATGAGTCTAGTTTTAGGAAAAATTATAGGATCTTAATTTGGAGTTCTAGAGCTCCAGATATAAATAATTTAGTGACTTTGACACAGATGGACAACTTGAATAAGATTATAGATAATGTTACTTACAAATGTGTTATATACATTAAGGATGTGGAATGGAGAGGAGGAGGAGGAAAATATATATGAATATTCAGCTAGCATGGCTAATTTGCATGTTTTAGGCTTAAGGACTAAATTGAATAAAAGTAAAACTTCAGGGGACAATTTTGTAAAAATGTCAAAATGACCAAATTGAAGGGAATGAATTGTTTTATTATCTAAATTAATAAATTGAATGAAATTGTCAATTTAAGATTGGGTGAAAATTGGGAAAATGGTAATCCCGACAATACTCTATGAGTTTATATTACAAGGGATTTAGCCTGGACTGGTAATCCCATTGTAAGGATGAGGTTCGCGAGAGTGTGCTCTCTGATATAAAATGTGTAAGACCATGGTTGAAAGATACCATGGCAACCTGATATGAAATGTGTAAGACCATGGTTGAAAGATACCATGGCAACCTGATAAGACCATTGTTGAAAGATACCATGGCAACCTGATATGAAATGTGTAAGACCATGGTTGAAAGATACCATGGCAACGTGATATGAAATGAATAAGACCATGGTTGAAAGATACCATGGCAACATGACGGGAAATGAATAAGACCATGGTTGAAAGATACCATGGCAGGGTGACATAAAATGAATAAGACCATCGTTGAAAGATACCATGGCAACATGACAGAAAATGAGTAAGACCATAGTTGAAAGACACTATGGCATTATGTCAAAGATAAATAAGACCGTGGATGGGAGACGTGATGACATATATTAAACAATTGATATTCAGGTAATATGTATCAGATGACGAATGGTTATATGAAATGGTTGTGTGAAATGTTTACAAGAACTGGTCATATGGAAATATATGTACAAAATAGTTGTATGAAATAAGTATGAAGATAGATAAACGAAATAAGAATAAGTACATGGAATATAATTTATGTTAAGTTTGATATAAACTTTACCGGAATAAATATGCATAAAATATATGGAAATGATGGAGCATGAAATATTGATATAATGAAATGATTGATATATACTTATAAAGAAACGGTAAGAGAATGATATGTTTCATGACATGTACATATGATTATCTTTGATATGTTGATACAAGGAAATTATGTAAGTAAAGACAATTATTAAACTCAAGTGTGACATGTCAAGAAAATAAATATATCAATGTTGAATTTATATGAAATATGTGCAAGTATACTAACAATGATGTTGTTTGACACTTAGACAAGTGCCAAGCTATTGATTGAATGGTAACATGTTTAATTATAAGAAGCATTGAAATGGTAAGTACTTAGATAAAAATAAAATTTAAGATTTTGCGAAATTTTTTTATGATCCCAATTTAATTCCGGTTGGTTTTTTATATATGTTTGGGGCTTCGAGGGCCCAATAGAGAGACGTTATGATTATTTTCAAATTATGAATAATAAATGACTCAGAATTTTCTGAAAATATTCAGTAAACTCCGATAATGCCTCGTACCTATTTTGGCAAAAGATACGGATAGGGAGTGTTACATTTGTGGTATCAGAGCTACGTTTTAGTCGGTTCTCGGACCAAACGTAGTATATGTGAAGTCTAAAAACACATGTCATTATAATATGTGATAGTGTGATATCTCTCGACTCTGATGAGATTTGTTTTTATTTATAGAAAGAGATGTTTTTCAACCAAGCTAATTCCGATAATGTTAAAAGCGATACTCAAGTATATGAGTAGAAAGTTGATTATGATGAATCAATATAAAGAAAATGGTATGAAGAAATGTTTTATAATACATGTCGATGATGAATATTATGTTATATGTATTATTAAAAGCAAATTATATTACTACATGAAATATTGTACTAATGACTAAATTACAAAATATATAAAAGTAATATATGAAGTACATGATAAGGATTATTAGAGAATTATGAATGAATAGTGAATTTTGAAATATATTAAATGTATTGAAGATACAGAAGATATAAGTATATGAATTATTGGTACAAGGATTAAATTATAAAGCATGTAAAAGTATTATGCGAAAGGTGTGAAAGTGATATGCGTACATGAAATAATTTGCCCAAGTAGACAAGATTAGAACTACTACAATATTAAAGGACCTCAGCATGTTCTCTGATTATTAGCACGTTCAGCATATTCGTACTCTCTGTATAGCACTTCAGTGTTCTCTGTTTAATAGTGCATAATAATGCACCTCTGTATAAGTCCCGTATATCCGAAGTGTTCTATCTAGTCTACTGGGCCTCTGCTAAGTAAAAAGTAAACAATTTTCGTTACGAGGTAAAGGATTATCTCTGAGTAAAAATGTTAGTTATGATGAAGCAGAACTTGTAAAAGTACGAATAAATGTTTTATACTACTTGAGAATGATAAATGTTATATGAGTAAATATATGACAATTAAATTATGAGACTTTACAATATATAGTCCTTTACTAGTACAGTTATATGCAATGAAATTCATGAGATTTATATTGATTAAGTTCAGAAATGGAAAGTGAAAAGTTCAATGGTTGAACAATTGATAATACAGTCGGAATTCAGAATGAGTTAATAGGTAAAAATGGGTTCTAAATAGAGACATCAAAATTTTTCTGAAAACTAGCTGGGATATACAGTACCACTGTTAAATAAAAAAATTATTTATAGGAAAATCGATTTGTTCAAATATGGTATTTACAGAATGGTTAGCTGAAAATTCCTTCCGAATTAGTTTCTTGAGTGAACTAAATGATGTGAAATTATTGATGACTATACTAGTCAATGGATTGGTAAATAAATTTAAAAAATATTTGAATATAGCTGTTATAAATAGGTATATTATAGTAAATTTTTTTGGGGATTTTATACGGGTATTTTATATGTACTGATATTTTCAGAGGAATATGCAACTGTTCATATTTGGATGCTATAATCAATATATGGAAAGGTTGTATAAATATGCTAATAGACAGAAATTATTGCAAGTCTGATTGATTCACAAGTGGTACTACTCTATCTTTCTTTGGTTTTCCAAGCCAATATATGTGATAAAACACTTGATAATAAGATTCATATGATATTATGTTCTATTTCTGTTGGTAAAAGCTCTGAGAGGCAAATGTGAAATATTGAATTGAAAATAAAATGTGAAATGAAAGGATAGAGAATGGATATAAATGATAAACTAGGTAAATATGTGCAAAAAGAAATTATAAAATTATAGAAATAATAAAATTCATGATCAAAAGAAAACAAGGAAATTTCAAGGACGGAATTTATTTTAAGGGGGAGAGAAATGTAATACCCTAAAAATTTTTATAGTAAAATATTATCCGTGATATAGTAAAATAAGGAAATAAAGTGACAAAAAGGGAATTTTGAGTTATGTCAATATTGGGAAGAATATTATGATATATTAATTCAAGAAAGAACTAAATTGCAAAGATGAGAAAAGTCTTGTTGCACAAGAGTAAATACTCAAAATTTAAGGGGTTGAAGTGTAAATATAAAAAAGTTGAAGGACTAATGGTGCAAATATTTTAAGGGTAGAATGATCTAGAAACCAAGAAAAATTGATGATGAGTTATGTCACTGATGAGAGCTTGTGATTTTTGTTGTTTGATGATGAAATATGAAAGATATGTTTTAGATTAACATGTTTTGTATTGGAGTTTTTGATGATTTTGAGTAATTAGGACTAAATTTCAAAAATAATAATTTGAGGGACTAAAATGTAAAATAAATGAAATATATGAATTTGTTTGAGAGTGGGTAAAATTCAGCTCAACATGGGTATGCTGAAATTTTGTGTATTTTGTGTTTTGTGCAATAGGGACTAAATTGTAAAAAGTTAAAATGCCAGGGGTAAAATGGTAATTTTCCCATTTATGTGTTTTTGGAATAAATCAAATAAAATTATATTGATTTAGTTTATTTTGAATACATTAAGATCAAGAACCTAAGAAATCTGATTTGGATCAGAGGAAATCTAAAATCGTCGATTAGTCGTCCTATTCCGATTACCGTTGTCCGAGGTAAGTTTATAAGCAAATAAAAATAGTTTTTTTTAAATAAAATAAATTACATGTGCTGAATTGATATATTGGAAAATGTATAAATGATAGCCAAATATGTGTACACTTGGGAACTTTGTTTACGATTCGATTCGACCAAGATTCGGCATCCGAAAAACCCCGTACGAACCTTAAGAATAGCTAGGATACATATGTCATGACATAGTATAAATATGTGTTCTTGAGTAAGACCACGTCTAGGACATTGGCATCGATATGTGATTTCGAGTAAGACCATGTCTGAGATATCGACATCGTAATTGTGATTTGTGTAAGACCCTGTTTGGGACAGTGGTATCGACATGTGATTACATGTAAGACCACGTCTGCAACGTTGGCATTGTACGATATGTGATATAATTCGAGTATCCTTTTAAATTCAAAATGGTTCAACGGCTAAGGATAAGTTACGAATGAATGTGGACACAAGTTAAAGTGAACAAATATATGACAATTTATTACCTTTTCGGAAATAAGGTAAGTTGATTATTTGATATGTGACACAAGTTATAAATGACGTTAATGGTAGTGATTGTGTATATGAAAATCTATATGTGGATTAATACATAAGTATGTGATATTAATGTTTGATTTTTGAGCTTATATTCGGCCTAATGTTACATGAGGAATAAATTGAAATGTGAAATTCATATTGATATTAAAGGATTTATGTGCACTCAATTAGTAGGTATTTGAAATGTGAACCTTGAACGTGTTTATAGGGAAGTATATATATTCGGAAAAATAAGGTCTATCTGATATTAAACATGTTAATGAATCAGTGTGTGTTTGGAAATGTTATAATTTATGTATAGATAAATGTTTGGTAATGAAATTTCATAAGTATGGCTTGGTTATGCCCTAATAAATTATAAATGCAATTGAGTTAATATTTGAATTAATAATTGAGCTATGAATGAAGTGAACGAAACCATATGTTTAAGTATATGATTGGTCATTTTCAGTTTAATGATATATATATCTATGTGTATGATATGGAAATGTGAATTTTATACTTATGCCAAAGTTTATATGTGCATTTGTCTATATGGTAATTGAATTTGAAATTATGACTAAGGAAATGTGAATTGTATAAATGTATCATGATAGTATGTATTCGGTCAAGTGAAACTTTATTGATATTGAGTTTGGAAAATGATTTTGGATAAAGAATGAATGCATGTTTGGACAAAACTTAATTCAAGTTTAGTTATATGTGGATATTTGAATTTACAAGTATGGTTTTGTTATGTCTTATTAAATTATTATTGTTCTTGCGTTAATATTTGCTTATGACTTACTAAGCTAAGATATCTTACTCTGTGTGTGTATTTTTACTTCTATTTATAGATTTTGGAGACTAGTTGCAGGCTTGGGGATCGTCAGCGAGGTCTATCACACAACCGACTACTTTCGGTACTTTTAAAAGTTGAATTAGAAACCTATGGCATGTATAGGATAAACTACTTTTCAAATATGGTTGAAGTTGTATATATATGTATAAGCCATGCGAAACTGGCTTGTCCATTTTGTTAATCTTGGAATTTATGCTTTGGCTTGATGATTATGTTTGGTTGTGATTTTGGATGATTTGGTTTTTGTATATATAAGAATGGTTATATTTGATATTTTACTCATGAGTTTATTGATTCAAATATGTCTTGTATTTGAATTTATTGAGAAATGGGATTTTGTGCATATATGGCTAAAACTTTGGTTTTATAATGATAGGCATAAAATATGATTCATAGTGTACTTTCATTGAATAGCCGAATATAAAATGACTCAATATGGTCTTGTGATTTGGAAAAAGTATAATTCCTATATGTATTTTAAAGCATATGAATTTAACTTGTTTATATTCGGCAATTGTATTTGGGTTTTGACCATTTGAATAGTAAATTTGGATGCTTTGTTGTGTGTTTTCAAATTATGTTAGTTTATTAATAATTATTGCCGCGTAAGAGATATATGTTTAAGACAAGATATTTATATATAATGGATGTGTTAGCTTATTAAAATTCTTTCACTAAGTAAAGAAACAGATAAGAATTATGTTGGTAAATTAATCATGATTTGATATTTATATATATATATATATTTACATATAACTATATGAAGTGATGGGTTGATTTATATATAATTGCATGTGCTTAGTTGAATATGTATTTGTTGAATTGGTATTGAATATAAAGTTTGTTACATTGCTAATACATAGTTGTATTGTTCTTAATGTGATATGAAAATTTTGGATAATGTTTGGAATTAGTTCTATGTAAGAATTTATGCTTGTAAAGGGATTTAGTAAGTTAAAAGTGGACATTGAAATATGCATTACTATATTTGGCTGAGGTTTTGTAAAGTGACTAAATGAATAGTATTTTAAATTATAAGGAATTAAGTTGTTATTTTCTAAATGGTGCCAAATCGAACTTGCCAAAAATGAGATGTGTTTGAATATCTTTATTTATTATGTCTTATATATATGTTTATAGATTCTAGTATTATATTATATTTATGGTATGAACAAATGCAATGTGATAAAATGATTTGTTAGGTGCTTATTGCTTATGAATTTTAAATCTGATTATGTGTTTAGAAAGTACCACAATATGATTTGCAAAGAGATTAATTTAGTTTTATTTATATTGATAATTATCTGTTTTAAGAGTTTCAATAAAATTCTGCATATGATTATTCGGAAGTTATGTTTCGTCTGGTAATACCTGTAACCCCTTTTCGACGACGGATACGGGTTAGGGGTGTTACATTTTATTAGTATCAGAGCTACGGTTTAGTCGATCCTGGGACTACCATAGCGTATGTGAGTCTAGCTATACATGCCACATTTAACCTGTGATAGTGTGATATCTCGCGACTCTGACAAAAAAACTATTTTGATGAGACAGATATGTCTTCCAACCGAGCTGATTCTAATAGTATAGAATGTGTATTAAAATTTTTGAATGAAAATATATATATGATGACTTGACACTCGTAAAGATATGGGTTAAAGTATATGACATTTTGGTTGTTGATAAATGTTATAATTATATGAGTTATGACATTTGAGTTATGATGCTGTATCAAAATTTCAATTGTGAAATAGTGATTTGAGTTGGCATATGAATTATGTGTTAAGAACAAAAGTGATTAAAAGAAAATCTTTATTAAATGTTTTGAGAAAGTGAAATTAGAAATGAACTGGTTGTTTGTGGTAATATGTGTTATGTGCATTTATGTGCAAGTTAAATTTGGGGCTTTACTACCTCACCCTCTTATTAGTGAAATGTTATAATGGAATCTGTAAAATTTGAGTTAAATAAACTCACGAGTGTAGAGTTATAGAAGTCCGTGTTCGGAAGATTAATAATGTGGTCAAAAAAGTGAATGAATCAGCAAATGAAGGTAGTATTAAAAGAGATATTGGATAGTTTTGAAGACTATTCAGATTATGCAAAGTCATTGTTACAGAAGAAGTTAACTTCAATTAAATGATCAATTCAGGTATGTTATCTAAAGAAAGTATCAACCGGAAGCTTTTCTGAATTGATTTCTATTAGTGAAGAGATAATGTGGAAATTTCTTATGACAAAATTAGACAGTTGAATAGTGTTTTAATTGTATTGATGGCTGAGTGCAGTAGTGATAATCGGGCAGTTATTATGACTTATTTTGGGTATTCTATGTGTATATTTATCCTCAAAAAGTATAGGTGACTGTTTAATTACGAAATGAATTCTTATCGTATGAGAACATTAGCTAAAGATACTAATAAATGAAAGCATTGTTGGTCTGTTTGGGTTATGTTCAACATTGTTCTGTCTTTCTATGGTATATTTTCCCTGTGTGAATATGTAAGTTGACGGTAAAATCTGTATGATATTAATAATTTATTTCTACTAGCTATTGCTCTGATGAATATACGTTAAGATTATAATGCTTCTGATATTGTGGATTTCAGTATTTATGAGTGACATTGTTCTTTCTGAACATTTTCTAGGATATCATCGAAATTGATATTATTCTATATCGATTGTGGTACTCAAAAATTCTTATGATTCTATGTGATTATCTACAACAGATCTCTATTTGACAGAGATGACTATATCTATTATAATTATAATTTTTATTCTGAAATTTGGAGTACTGCAGTACAATTATCAGAGTTATAGAAGTTGTGTTTCTACATTGGTTGCTATTTAAACCATATTTGATTATCTTTTGTGTTCAAATGCTTCATTAATAGCTAGGATAATATTTTTTTATAGAGTTGATATATCGTTCTTATTAAGGCTCAATGGTTTTTCATTTGATTAAGATGACTTCAGCATAATTTAGATCTTCGATGATTAATATATGAGACAACTTTATTATAAACCCTTTTCTAGTTCTTGTGAAAGATTCGACATCAGTAAAAGTGAAAATTATAGAAGGTCAAGATCAAATCTTTATAATGATATGTCTGAAGTTAACCTTCTAACAATAAGAAAAGATTTCTTTGAAATGATTGATTCAGTGGTTTAGCCTTACTTGAATTAATTGATTGAAAGGATGATTAGGTTATATGTCTTTGAATTTATTCACCGGACTGGGGATAAACTCTGAAAGTATATGTGTGATTTGAGGGATAGTCTAGAAGAAGAATTTGTGTTCCTAAAGATTTGATACAGAATTATATCTATCGGGACCATTCTGTCCGAGAAATGTTATGGTAAATTAAAGATAATTCGATTGTTGAAGTTTTCTTTTGTACGAAGACAATATCAACCTAAATGTCAGATCTAATTCAGTCTGAGTTGAATAAAGAGTTTATGATTTTCAGTCATGCGTTAATGAACGGTTTAAAGTGTGTTCTAATGTAAGAGTATGCAGAAATATCTTGTGATTCTATACAGTTAAAGCTACAAAAAAAGGGTTATGTGACATATTCGATGGTTATAAGAATTTAAAATGTTTAATGTTAGAGAAATATCCAAATTTGGGAATAGTAAAAAGAATGGCCTGAACTTTTAAAAGACATTGAGTTAATATTTGATATTGCAGAGTGAGATCTGAACTTGGCACAGCAAAGATAGTTCAAATTGTCAAAAACTTTTGAGTTTGTAAGTTATAAGGGATTCAACCTAAATGGGTTTCTAATTCAGAATTGCAAATCAATGATTGGTTACTGAGAAGTTCTGAGATTGTACAACAACTGCTATAGGTAATTTCGCAGTGGTAATTTGTCTGTTCGTTCGAGACTGTTTCAGCATGAGTTGATATCTGAGTAGTAATGAAATAGAATTTTGATGAACTTTGAATCGGGATTATTCTTATCATTGAAATTGATAGAGTGATCTGAATTATTATTAACTGCTTTAAGAAAGCTCTCTATACGTATGGATTTTCTCTTTTGATAAAACAGTTGAGTGATCCATTCCTGTGTTGATAAGTCTGCACCTGATGCCAATCATAATTGTTTTGGATTGAGATCTGAAACTCATATTGTGATTCGGAAAGAAATTACAGTTATTTGTGAGTATGAGATTGAATTAAAATTGGGAAACGCAATTCAAATTCTTGAAATATTTATTTGACATTGTGTTTTAGAGTTTGAAAACAATAAAGAAAGACTATTGTATGGTTACAATTACCGAACTCCATTGTTTCGAGATCAAACTTTGTGAGAAGATGATCCATGGAATTAATTTCATCAGAGGAATTGAGGAGAAAATGAAAGTAATTCAATACAGTTACAAGTAGTTTCAGCTTGATATGATGCATAGCAGAAGACAAATCAAAATCTTAATTGTGAGATTTAAGAGATTTGAAATCCAAAGCTATGTAAAATTTTGAGATGTATTGTGTGGAAGAAAATCCTTTATCTACTTTCTGGTAAGATTTTTGGGGACGAAAATCCCTAAGAGGGGAGAGTTGTAACAGCCCGATTTTGACCGTAGTCGGAACGGTGGTTTTGGGACAACAAATCTGAGTCCGAAAAATATTTAAAAATTATTTCCTATGTTTAATATGTGTGAATTTGTGTGTGTGAAATTTTCGTGATTTAATTTAGTCGTTTAGGTGCCCGATTAAATAAAAGAACTTAATCGCGTAAAATGTAAAAGTGGCTAGTTAATTGTGTAAGTGCTTATTTGAATTTGTCTTTATAATATGAAGCATTTAAGATGCAATTTAACCATAATATATAGTGATGGACGGCTGTGGACAACCATTATAAGGATTATATATTAAACTATAAAGGTTATTTAAGTAAAATGATTAAAATGTTATTTAATATGTATTAATAAAACATAAAATAAAACCAAGTGTTCATATATTCTTTGCATGACCAAAATTGAAGAAAAGAATTCGGCACTTTAAAAGCTTGATTAAGTTATGTGTTTAGCTTGATTTTTGATAATTTCTACGTTTTTGAGATCGTTGCTTCGAGTACTACAAAACCCATGCTTGAATTTTTTATTTTGATGAATATTTTGAGTTATGCCATTGATGAGAGCTTGTGATTTTTGTTGTTTGATGATGAAATATGAAAGATATGTTTTAGATTAACATGTTTTGTATTGGAGTTTTTGATGATTTTGAGTAATTAGGACTAAATTGCAAAAATAATAATTTGAGGGACTAAAATGTGAAATAAATGAAATATATGGATTTGTTTGAGAGTGGGTAAAATTCGGCTCAACATAGGTATGCTGAAATTTTGTGTATTTTGTATTTTGTGCAATAGGGACTAAATTGTATGGTAATTTGCCCATTTATCTGTTTTTGGACTAAATCGAATAAAATTATATTGATTTAGTTTATTTTGAATACATTGAGATCAAGAACCAATGAAATTTGATTTGGATCAGAGGAAAACTAATATCATCGATTAATCGTCCCGTTCCGATTACCGTTGTCCGAGGTAAGTTTATAAGCAAATAAACATAGTTATTTTTTAAAAAAAAAATAAGTTACATGTGCTGAATTGATATATTAGAGAATGTATAAATGATAGCCAAATATGTGTACACTTGGGAACTATGTTTACGATTCGATTCAACCATGATTCGATGTCCGAAAAGCCCCGTACGAACCTTAGGAATAGCTAGGATACATATGTCATGACATAGGATTTCTAATATGTGTTCTCGTGTAAGATCATGTCTGGGACGTTGGCATCGATATGTGATTTCGAGTGAGACCATGTCTGGGACATCGGCATCGTAATTGTGATTCGTGTAAGACCCTGTCTGGGACAGTGGCATCGACATGTGATTACATGTAAGACCACGTCTGCGACGTTGGCATTGTACGATATGTGTTAAAATCTGAGTATCCTTTTTAATTCCGAATGGTTCAACGAGTAAGGATAAGTTACGAATGAATGTGGAAACAAGTTAAAGTGAACAGGTATGTGACAATTTATTACCTTTTCGGAAATAAGGTAAGTTGATTATTTGATATGTGACACAAGTTATAAATGACGTTAATGGTAGTGATTTTGTATATGAAAATCTATATGTGGATTAATGTATAAGTATGTGATTTTAATGTTTGATTTTTGAGCTTATATTCGGCCAAATGTTACATGAGGAATAAATTGAAATGTGAAATTATTATTGATATTAAAGGATTTATGTGCACTCGATTAGTAGGTATTTGAAATGTGAACTTTGAACGTGTTTATAGGGAAGTATATATATTCGGCAAAATAAGGCCTATGTGATATTAAACATGTTAATGAATCAGTGTGTGTTTGGAAATGTTATAATTTATGTATAGATAAATGTTTGGTAATTAAATTTCAAAAGTATGGCTTGGTTATGCCTTAATAAATTATCATATTTGGTTTAATGATATATATATATGATACAGAAATGTGAATTTTATACTTATGCCAAAGTTTATATGTGCATTTTTATATATGGTAATTGAATGTGGAATTATGAGTAAGGAAATGTTAATTGTATAAATGTATTATGCTAGTATGTATTCGGTCAAGTGAAACTTTGATTGATATTGAATATGAAAGATGATTTTGAATAAAGAACGAATGTATGTTTGGACAAAACTTAATTCATGTTTAGTTATATGTGTGTAACACCCCAAACCCGGCCCAGATGTTACGACCGAATCCGGCATGTCACATTGAAGCGTTACTAGAAAAGTCATGTTTTATCTAAAGTCTTTCTTAGTGTTTAAAGAATATCTTCGTTAAAGATTAAAGTGAATGGAAGCTGTGCACCAGGTAGGATGCCAGAAAAGAGGAGGTGACTCAATTAGACTGCTTAAGTACCCAGCTCTTCACGGATCCAATCCTAGACATGCACACAACCATTGCCACACTTTAACTGAGTGATTGTTCAGGGAAAACCAATTCATTTAAACCATTTGAAAAGGTTATTAATTTTGAAAACATTTTTGTTGTGGAAGCCTTACTTTGTTATCGCGATATTTTGAAATCAAGTAACCTTTTTAAAACGCGGCCTAGAGCTATTCAATTTCAAACAGTTAAAACAATATCATATCTAAGCTAACAAAACATACTAAAAACAACTAAAAATAATTAAAGCGGCCTTATTACAAATTAAAACCCGAAAACATAAAGGAAATAATCTAAAATAAAAGTGAAGGTATAAACACTTACTTTAAACAGTCCACATGACCACTCTGAATCCCTCCAGATCCAAGTCCACCGATCTAAGACTCACCTGCAAAGATGGGAAAAATGGGGTGAGTTTGGAAAAATCAGTGTGTAAAGTATCCCAACCAGAGCCCAAATCAGTTCAAGTTTTACTGGGCTTAAGCCCTATTCAGAAATCAGAGTTAACTGGGCCTTAGCCCATATCAATATTAATCTGGGCCATAGCCCCTTACAATATCAGAGTATACTGGGACTAGCCCATATCAGTATTAATCTGGGCCGTAGCCCTATTACAAGTCAAGATGTGTTGGGCCTTGCCCATATTAACACAGTTGGGCCCATTTCATTACAGTTGGCCTATAACAAAACAGTCTCATATGATTAATGCATGATAACCCCATCCAACCCTGCACTTGCCTTTGTCCATCCCTACACTTCCTGTGGGGAATCAATCACCCACGCCATCCCTACACTTACAGTGTTAGCACCGGTTGCGACACTAACTATAATCCGCAGCAAAGCTACTTATATCAGAATATGTGGCACAGCCACCAGAACGGGTTCTTACTCCATAACAAAACCCAACCCCATGCAGTATGACATGTATGCAGAATATATATATAATTAACAAGGCATGCTTCAGAAAGACAATCAGATTATAGCGTAAGAACAGTTATTTACCCTCTAGGGGCGTAATCGTAAACTTACCCCTTTAAGGGTATTACGATAATTCTACCTTACAGAGGTATTTCAGTAATTTTATTAGTCTTTTTAGGGTTTCATGCTCATTACAGTTATTAACGTATTAACAGAAACACTTACCGAGCATTTTTATTGAATTGGGCTCGTTGGCCCATTAACCCATTTTCGGCCCATTAAGCCCAAATATACCGAAGTGCACAAAATTGCACACTCTGCAATCATACCGCTTTTGATTACCAAAATTAAAAACCAAACCATCTCACGAGCGCTCGCACACTCGTAAGTTCACATAATGCCGGCTTTTCGACATTTCGGTTTTTCAGCTTTTGCCGATCTAGTCTATGAGTGGGTGTCGTTTACACACTTGATTTGCGACAACTGCTACCGAAATCTCCCACGATATCCTACAATCGGTCACTAGACATATCATATCCAAAGTATAATGGCAAACATCATAAACTTACTTACCATAATCGGCCATCAATACATATGGCCCTTGAGATCCTACCTTTGCCAAAACTAGTGACTAGATCTCGATCTAGTCAATCCACTTGTCCAAGCCTTTGATCAGCAGCCTCTAGATCACACTAACACCAAAACAAATCAATTGTTACAACCCTTAGAGCCTTAAGCTCCATTCGACAGCCTCCCTATGCCTTTAAGGATTTCGGCTTTTCTAAAACCTGAAATAAAGAATAGATCTGAATACTTACCACAGGTTCTTTCAACCAAAATGATTCCACTTCAGTTTCTACTCAAATCTGATGCAGATCTAGCCCTTAAACACTTGCAGAAATTGAATCTTAGAGATTTAAAGATTCGACTATATGTCTTTAAAAACTATGGTGTTTTTGACTTTTGGAACTGTGAAGAGGAAGATGATTTGGTATGGTGGTTTTTGCAGTGGTATTGCCCACAGGGGTTAAGGTTTAGAGGATGTAAAAATCGACCAAAAGAGATGAAGAAAATAGTAGGATTTTGGCTAGAAGAAATCGGCACAAGAAACAACTTTTGGGATTTCGGCTTTTAGGGCAATCGGCTATAGAGGTTTAGAAAAGAATGGGAATGAAAGAGGAGATTAGTAGAATGGTAGGAATGTTTCGGCTAGGGAAGAAAAGAAAGGAGAAAAGAAAATAGAAGAAGAGAGGAGAAGAGAAGGAAGAATTCGACACTTAGGAGATCTAACTTTGTGTTTTTCGGCTTTTTGAGATACTGAGAAGAGAATAGAATGAACGGGAAGGCTCTAGGTGGCTAACCCTAATTCGAAAAAACAAAAAGAAAATAAAGCTTGCCCTAATGGCCATTCAGACCCACGGCCCAACCTTCCTAAAGCCCTAACCGAATTTCCACTTAAGCTCTATCACATGCCCGGCACATGCACAAAAAAAAAAATAAAAGTAACAATACGCTTACCTTGTGACTTGAACTCTGGCTCCCCCTAAACATCCACACGTCACTCCCCAACCACCTAGGTAGTGCCACATGCCACTTTACCACAGATCTTTTTTTGTCCTATTTTACCACCTTAATTTTAAAGGCCCATATCCCCAGAACCCTCTCTCTCCAAAATTAAAAATTTAGGAATTGCCTCGATTTAAATTTACTCTTGGGCCTTTTTTCCCACACCATAAACCCTTCGTAATTTATTTAATTACTAAACAAAACATACAAAATAATAATAACATCCAAATTATTCGGGTCATTTTCCACTTGAGCCCAGACTCAAGGCCTAATACTTTCGGCCCAAAAATCGAGGCGTTACAATGTGGATATTTGAATTTACAAGTATGGTTTGGTTATGTCTTATTAAATTATTATTGTTATTGAGCTAATATTTGCTTATGACTTACTAAGCTAAGATAGCTCACTCTGTGTGTGTATTTTTACTTCTATTTATAGATTTTGGAGTCTAGTTGCAGGCTCGAGGATCGTCAGCGAAGTCTATCACACGATCGACTGCTTTCAATACTTTTAAAAGTTAAATTAGAAACCTATAGCATTTATAGGCTATACTACTTTTTGAATATGTTGAAGTTGTATATATATGTATAAGCCATGCGAAAATGGCTTGTCCATTTTGTTAATCTTGGAATTTATGCTTTGGCTTGATGATTATGTTTGGTTGTGATTTTGGATGATTTGGTTTTGGTATATATAAGTATGGTTATGTTTGATATTTTACTCATGAGTTTATTGATTCAAATATGTCTTGTATTTGGTTTTATTGAGAAATGGGATTTTGTGCATATATGGCTAAAACTTTGGTTTTATAATAATAGGTATAAAATTTTATTCATAGTGTACTTTCATTGAATAGCCGAATATAAAATGACTCAATATGGTCTTGTGATTTGGAAAAAGTATAACTCCTATATGTATTTTAAAGCATAAGAATTTAACTTGTTTATATTCGACAATTGTATTTGGGTTTTGACCATTTGAATAGTAAATTTGGATGCTTTGTTGTGTGTTTTCAAGTTATGTTAGTTTATTAATAATTATTGCCGCGTAAGAGATATATGTTTAAAACATGGTATTTTTATATATTGGATGTGTTAGCTTATTAAAATTTTTCATTAAGTAAAGAAACGGATAAGAATTATGTTGGTAAATTAATCACGATTTGATATTTATATATATATATTTACATATAAGTATATGAAGTGATGGGTTGATTTATATATAATTGTATGTGCTTAATTGAATATGTACTTGTTGAATTGGTCTTAGATATGAAGTTTGCTACATTGCAAATAAATAGTTGTATTGTTCTTAATGTGATATGAAAATTTTGGATAATGTTTGGAATTTGTTCTATGTAAGAATATACGCTTGTAAAGGGATTTAGTAAGTTAAAAGTGGACATTAAAATATGCATTACTATATTTGGCTGAGGTTTTGTAAAGTGACTAAATGAATAGTATTTTAAGTTATAAGGAATTAAGTTTGTTATTTTCTAAATAGTGTCAAATGGAACTTGCCAAAAATGAGATTTGCTTGAATATCTTTATTTATTGTGTCTTATATATATGTTTATAGCTTGTAGTATTATATTATATTTATGGTATGAACAAATGCAATGTGATAAAATGATATGTTAGGTGTTTATTTGTAACACCCTGATTTTGGGCCTAGTCAGAACAGTGGTTTAGGGACCACAAATTCGAGATGAAAATTTTATTTTTTATTATATTTTTATGGTCTACGATTTCACGGAATAATTTCGTGAAAATTTCATTCAAAAATTTTGACATTCGGGCACTTAATTTAGTCAAAAGGACTAAATCGTAAAAAGTACATGTAACACCCCAAACTCGGTCCAGACGTTACGACCGAATCCGGTGTGTCACATTGAAGCATTACTAGAAAAGTCATGTTTTATCTAAAGTCTTTCTTAGTGTTTAAAGAATATCTTTGTTAAAGATTAAAGTGAATGGAAGCTGTGCACCAGGTAGGATGCCAGAAAAGAGGAGGTGACTCAATTAGACTGCTTAAGTACCCAGCTCTTCACGGATCCAATCCTAGACATGCACACAACCATTGCCACACTTTAACTGAGTGATTGTTCAGGGAAAACCAATTCATTTAAAACCATTTGAAAAGGTTATTAATTTTGAAAACGTTTTCGTTGTGGAAGCCTTACTTTGTTATCGCGATATTTTGAAATCAAGTAACCTTTTTAAAACGCGGCCTAGAGCTATTCAATTTCAAACAGTTAAAACAATATCATATCTAAGCTAACAAAACATACTAAAAACAACTAAAAATAATTAAAGCGGCCTTATTACAAATTAAAACCCGAAAACATAAAGGAAATAATCTAAAATAAAAGTGAAGGTATAAACACTTACTTTAAACAGTCCACATGACCACTCTGAATCCCTCCAGATCCAAGTCCACCGATCTAAGGCTCACCTGCAAAGATGGGAAAAATGGGGTGAGTTTGGAAAACTCAGTGTGTAAAATAAACCCAACTAGAGCCTAAATCAGTTCAAGCTTTCTGGGCCTAAGCCCTATTCAGAAATCAGAGTTAACTGGGCCTTAGCCCATATCAATATTAATCTGGGCCATAGCCCCTTACAGTATTAGAGTATACTAGGCCTAGCCCATATCAGTATCAATCTGGGCCGTAGCCCTATTACTAGTCGAGATATATTGGGCCTTGCCCATATTAACACAGTTGGCCCAATTCAAAACAGTCTCATATGATTAATGCATGATAACCCCATCCAACCCTGCACTTGCCTCCGTCCATCCCTACACTTCCTGTGGGGAATAAATCACCCACACCATCCCTACACTTACAGTGTTAGCACCGTTTGCGACACTAACTATAATCCGCAGCAAAGCTGCTTATATCAGAATATGTGGCACAGCCACCAGAACGGGTTCTTCCTCCATAACAAAACCCAACCCCATACAGTATGACATGTATACAGAATATATATAATTAACAAGGCATGCTTCAGAAAGACAGTCAGATTAAAGCGTAAGAACAATTATTTACCCTCGAGGGGCGTAATCGTAAACTTACCCCTTCAGGGGTATAACGGTATTTTTACCTTACAGAGTTATTTCATTAATTTTATCAGTTTTTTTAGGGTTTCATGCTCATTACAGTTATTAACGTGTCTTCAGAATACTTACCGGACGTTTTTACCGAAATGGACCTATTAGCCCATTACCCAATTTTGGTCCATCGAAACCCAAATTCACCTAGGTGCACGAAATTGTGCACTTTGCAATCTTACCGTTGAAGTTACCAAAATTATCAATACAAACAATCCCTTCTCGAAATGCCGGCTTTTCAACATTTCAGCTTTTTGGCTTTTTTCGATCTAGTCTACTCGTGGGTGTCGTTTACACACCTGATTTGTGACAACTGCTACCAAAATCTCCTACGATATCCTATAATCGGTCACTAGACATATCAGATCCAAAATACAATGGAAACCATCATAAACTTACTTACCATAATCGGCCATCAATACCTATGGCCCTTGAGATCCTACCTTTGCCAAAACTAGAGACTAGATCTAGATCTAGTTGTTCCACTTGTCCAAGACTTCGATCAGCAGCCACTGGATCACACTAACACCAAAACAAATCAATTGTTACAACCCTTAGAGCCTTAAGCTCCAATAGATAACCTCCCTATGCCTTAAGGGATTTCAGCTTTTTTAAAACCCGAAATAAAGAATAGATTTGAGTACCTACCTCAGGTTCTTTCAACCAAAACGATTCCACTTCAGTTTCTACTAGATCTGATGTAGATCTAGCCCTTAAACACTTGCAGAAATCGAATCTTAGAGATCTAAAGATTCGGCTATATGTCCCTAAAAACTATGGTGTTTTTGGGTTTTGGAACTGTGAAGAGGAAGAAGATTTGGTATGGTGGTTTTGCAGTGGTATTGCCTACAGGGGGTTGAGGTTTAGAGGATATGAAAATCGACCAAAAGAGATGAAAAAAAATAGGAGGATTTTGGCTAGAAGAAATCGGCCCAAGAAACAACTTTTGGGATTTCAGCTTTTATGGTAATCGGCTATAGAGGTTTAGAAAAGAATGGGAATGAAAGAGGAGATGAGTAGAATGGTAGGAATGTTTTGGCTAGAGAAGAAAAGAAGGAGAAAAAGAAAATAGAAGAAGAGAGGAGAAGAGAAGGAAGAATTTGGCACTCAAGAGATCTAACTTTGCGTTTTTCGGCTTTTTGAGATCTGAGAAGAGAATAGAATGAAAGGGAAGGCTCTAGGTGGCTAACCCTAATTCAGAAAAAAATAAAACAAAGCTTGCCCTAATGGCCATTCAGACCCACGGCCCAACCTTCCTAAAGCCCTAACCAAATTTTCACTTAAGCTCTATCACATGCCCGGCACATGCACAAAAAAAAATAAAAGTAACAACACGCTTACCTTGTGACTTGAACTCCGGCTCCCCCTAAACATCCACACGTCACTCCCCAAACACCTAGGTGGCACCACATTCCACTTTACCACAGATCTTTTTATGTCCTATTTTACCACCTCAATTTTAAAAGCCCATATCACCAGAACCCTCTCTCCAAAATTAAAAATTCAAAAATTGCCTCGAATTAAATTTACTCTTGGGCCTTTTTTCCCACACCATAAACCCTTCATAATTTATTTAATTACTGAACTAAACATATGACATAATAATAACATCCAAATTATTCGTACCGCTTTCCACCCGAACCCAGACTCAAGGCCCAATACTTCCAGGCCCAAAAATCGGGGCGTTACAGTGAAAAAGTTGAGTTCTACATACTAAAGGTGTCCAATTGTTATGGAATTTTAAGTTGAGGGTCCTTAAATGGTAATTATACCATTGGTTAATTGCTGGACAAAAATAGACATGAAATGGGTGTAATAAAATATTTTTAAGTTAGGGGTATTTTGGTAAACTAATAATTAAAAGAATTAAAAAGGGAAATAAGCCAAATTACCTATCATCTTCTTCATTCAACCATTTCTACCAGTAGCAGCCATGGTTAAGGTTTGTTCAAACTCCCAAGCTCAATTGTAAGTGCTCCCTAGCCCCGTTTTTAAAGTTCTTTATATTTTTGAAATCTCGGTAACTTGGTTAAGCTTATTCTAGCAATAATTTAACCTAGGGTTTATATTTAGAAAAATACCCATAGGTGAAATGTGTTTATTTTGATGTTTTATGGTAGAATATGAAGCTTGAAATTGTGTTAAACAACTTTTACTAAGCGATTTTACGTGAAAACGAGTAAAATGACATAATCGATAAAAATACCTAATGTTCATAAGTACATGTTAGAGTGTGAATTTGATGTTGCTATAGAAGGGAAAAATGATCAGCATGTCATAAAACATAAGGAAAGAGGATGAAGTTTAATTTACGAGCCTAGGGAAAAATGTAATTTTGGGTTAATTTGAATAATGTGAGTCCTAATTAGGCTATATGTGAAATGATAGAGTAAGGAAAAATCAAAATTCAGACTAAAATCAGAAAAATATCATGTTGTGGACAAAATGGTAAAAATGGCCATTTTCGTAAACGAGGTAAGTTCATATGATTTTTATTAATGCAATGTGTAATTTAATGTTATTGCCTTGATATTAAATGAGATGTAAGTTCATGTGTAAATGTGGTAACATAATTGTTATTTTAAGTAATTTAATGTTATTTATATGATATGATTATTATTATTATGAAATATTATGCTTTTTGGAATATTATTTAGTAATATGCAAATTATGTGAGCTATTTGATAAATATGAAATGCTACCAAGCATCGGTTCCAACATTCTGTGGAAGACGACAAAGATGTGTGATCGAGGAAAATCCTGTTTGAACCTTAAGAATAGATTAGGATACAAGTGACATGTCACTAGGATATTTGAGTCCCGAGCTCATTGAGTTGAGTCCGAGTTCGTGAGATGTAACTAGGCATCCGAACTCATTGAGTTGAGTCCGAGTTCACTTATGGATGAGCACACCTGAGCCCGTTGAGTTGAGCCCAAGTGCACTTATGGGTGGGTTACATGGTAGCTTGGCTACACATATATTTCGCAGGCTATTGAGTTTGTCTAGCTGTGGGCATGGCACTTATGTGCATGCATTTCGTGTATCCAATTATATTCTGAGTGTTGAACGGGTAATTTGGCGAAGTATTCATTGATGATCCCAATGAGATAAGCCATTGGTGAGTATGTCTTTGAGTTATGTTACAAGTTGTACAGGTATGTACACTAAACTTATGTGTGATGCCCTGACATGTGATGATCTATGATTTATATAGTGTTTGGTGAATATTATGAAAATGACATGATTTGGAATAAGTCCTTGATACTTGATGACATTGAGATTATGGATTTATGCTTATGAAGCATAATTATGTGTTCTTACCATTATGAATGAAATGATATTATATGGATTTGGTGAATAATAATAGTAATGAATGAGTAAATTTAGCCTTGGCAGTTTTGGGTTACTACAGTGGTGTAACTTTGGAAATTCACCATAAATTGTGGAAATTGAATTAGGGGTTGAATAAAATATTAGGTTAAATTAAATTGAGTCTAGTTTCATATAGAAGAAACGTTATATGCAAATGAAATTTATATTATGAGATATTTAAATTGTTGTGAGACAGAGTCTGAATGAATTTGTAATCCCCTTTTTTGATGTGAGAAAATCATTAAAAATTGTATAAAAATAATTATGGGTTGTAATTTATATTATTAGAATCTTTAATGAGTCTATTCTCTAGAAAGATGGATGAGAGAATTATACGAATAGTGTACTATGAGAAAAATAATTTTTAGTGAATAGAGTTCAGAACTGTTGGATAGCAAAATAGGGGAAATTTTAATGAATAAAATGTACTAGTTGGCTAAACCAAAAATTCTAAAAATTTTATGGGGGAAAGGTATATGAGTATAGTTTCAATTAAAATTAACGAAACTTAATTTGGAGTCTCGTATCTCCAGATATAAATGAATTAGTAACTGTAACTTGATAAAACAACCTAACCTGAACAAGAGTAAATTGTACAATTATGATGTTTTACCTTAAAAAAAAGCATGTGGGTAATTGCTTATTAACTTCATATGGACTAACTAAGCATAAATCTTACCCCTCCTTTCTACTTCTTCAGTTTTGGCAAGTCGGCTCGGGATTGGAGATCGTTGGAGGCAAAATCACACTATTAAGCTATCATTTTTGGGAGAATTAATTCAAATATTAGAAATATCAAGTGAGTGGCATGTATAGGAAGTTGGTTTGTGATATGTATTATTATTATGACTTTGACCATACGTATCGGTCTGCATTGAGTTATCGTATATGATCATGAGATGTGGTCCTTATCCATTATGGTTTGTAAGTTTAATTAATCATGCCATGTCCTATGTTTTGATGTGATGATATAGTTAGCTTTGTTTATTATGCATGATTGATAATACATCAGATAAGTGAAATGCAGGCCAATGGATCATGAGTTAAATGGAAATGAGTATTTTTGCCTTGAATGTGGATGTTTAATGGACAAATTGGTAACTACATTATGATGGTATAAAATGAGAATAAGATTTAGCATGTATAGTTCTAGTTAATGTAAGAATGTATATTATATACAGGATGGTAAGCAAATATGTTTAAAGTGAATGACATGTTATTGCATGATTATGTATGTGTAAGTGCTCATTTATGCCACATTATATATCTTTAAATATGAGTCTATGCATGTGTTTGAAAAGTTTTGAATTAAATGAAATTTTATTGTCTGGTTTTCGTCTATGTGTATGGTTAAGTCTGGTAATGCCTCGTACCCTATTCCCGCTTTGGATACGGGTAATGGGTGTTACAATTGGTGGAATCAGAGCTATGGTTTAGTCGGTTCTCAGACTAACCTAGCATGTGTAAAAGTCTAGTTATACATGCCACGGATCTGTGATAGAGTGATGCCTCCCGACACGTAAGAGAGCCGTCTTATTTAGATAAAGGTACTCTCCGATCGAGCTGCACCGACCATGTTCAAGGTGATTGAAGGTATTTGAGTAATATTATGATTATGATAAGTCTCGGTTCAGAAAAGTATGAATAAAAGTTTATGATATATATGTGATAACACGTGATATGAAAGTTTATGTTGTGATAAATATCTATATTTGCTTAATGCTCATATGATGTAGTGCACTTGGCTTACTTGACAAGTTGAATGGGATAAATAGAAATTTGTAGAGGTATGAGTAAGGGTTCATAATATCATGATACGGATGAAAATGTCATTTTCTTGATTGGACATTGAATGTTGATGAATGTTAATGATATTTTTATGAGATAAAGAATTATAACGAAATGAACTTATCTATGTTAAATTGTTTGGACTGAATTATATGATTTTAATGATATGTATATAATGATAAGAAAGTGAAAGTTGCAATTGTGATGCAAATATTCATGTTTGTTTGGCCCTTATGTGATGTCATGAGCATGACTTATTTGATTAAATGAATGGATAAGTAAAGCTATCCAGAAAACATATGATACATGCATAAGTATACTTGTCTAAATGGTATAATCAGAAAATTGGTGTAAACCAACATGAATGTTGCGTTGCCAGAAATGAATGACATGATTTTGATGATGTTGCTATGATGATGAAAGTTGTGTCATATGTATATGTATAAAAAAGTCTAGTCAAAGGCCCTACAACCTCTCCCCCTTATCGAAGCGTTGCTTATAATGGAATTTGATGAGATTTGTACTGAATAAGCTCCCAGTTGAAAAAAACCAAAGAGTTCAATGATAGAATAATTATAAGTATGATTAGAGATTGAGAATGAGTTGATAAGTAAAGTTAGAGCTAGATAAGTATCAGGTTGACATAAAGATTATTGGAGCTATGCACTATACTAGTTAGAGAATGAATTTACTTTGGTAAATTGAATTACTCAGGTACAAGGTCGAGAAAAGTGTAAATCAAAATTTATTCAGAACTGGTCTTCTTTAGTGAAAGGTCTAACATGAAATTTGTGATGGCAGAACTAGTTGTGGGAAATGATATTTGAAATGTGTAATATCTGAGTGTGACAGTTACGGCTGAACAGATTTAACAGTTTCTTCTGAGATGTTCTATGTATTTATCCGTTCTCAGAAAAATTTCTATGGCTGTTGTTTGAAGAAATTCTTGTTATATGGGAATGTTTTCTAATCCTGGTGTTAGATAGAAGCATTGATAGTCTGACTGATTAATAATTTGTATTGTTGTATTTCCTCAAGCATTTTATTACATTTCGTCTAATAAGAATTGATGAGAGGATATATATGATATTATGATATTGTTTCTTCTACTTGATGCTCCATTTGATATATATGTATGGGAAGATACATTGTTCTTGTTATATTTGATTCCAGTGGGATTAAATGATGTTTTCTTCTGGACTTCTTTTCTCTGAGGAATTTTCGAGATCTTCCATATTTTTCTATGAGTTTGGTTTTTGATTTTCCGGCATAGTATCGTATCTTGGATTTCTTTATTCGGTTTTCTTGTTATCTTTAATCCATAATTTGTCAATTATGACTTATGTTCGAAGTGCGTTCTTCAGCTCGTGATAATCATGGCAAGCATGACTATACTTCTGATTTGATCTTGGTAATGTGGTGATTTTAGTATTGGAATTTCTCAAATTTTCGTGTAAGGATTTGACAACAGTAAAGGCATAAGTGATAAAAGCGCGAGTTTCAATCGGTATGGTGGATTACTTCTATCAAGTAAGTCAATTATAATTAATGACTTCAATTGAGATATTTTGGTTACTTAAGCTAATGCAATTGAGATGGTTTTGATTAGCGTAAGTGTAACGCCCCAATTTTTTGAAATCCTGTGAATGTTGGCATAGGTTTAATTATGTTAGTGGGCCTCTAGAAGGCCCAAGCTTAAGATAGAACCTGGTAATTTTAGTTAATTTTTGTTCCATAAGAAAAAGGGAGTGAAATTATGGAATAGGACCTATGTGAAAATGTTTGAAATGCTATAGGCTAAATTGAAGTGGCCAAATAAATAAGAGTGCAAAATAGGAGGATTTGCATGACAAACCTCCCATTTTACATGAAGTGGCCAGCCATCATGTTGTTGTAGACAAAATGTGCACTTGATATCCATAATTTATGGTACAAATTGATACAAATTGATAATAGGTTAGGTAAATGTTCCATGATAATAGGTTAGGTAAATGTTCCATGATAATGGGTTAGGTAAATGTTTCATGATAATGGGTTAGGTAAATGTTTCATGATAAGAATTTCATGTCTTTTGTATTAAAGAATTAAATGGATGAAATATGAAGTTTTATTAAAAGAAAAAGGGGTGAAAAGAACAAAGTTTTGTCCATCTTTGTTCATCATAGCTGAAAGTTAGAGAAGAGAAAGGAGAGGAGAAAGCTCTTGAGTATTCGGTCATTAGGAGGAGGAAAATTGAAGGTAAGTTCTTGGTACCTTGCTTCTATTTTGAGGTTCATGAGTTCTTCTTGATTCTACCTTAACTCTTGAAGTATATTTTGATTTTTAGTTGTGTTGTGAGCATTTGGTCATGAATTAAAATGAAGGAAATGGTTGTTGTTTCATGTTCTTTTGATGAAAAATGGAAGATATGTGAAGTTGAGCCAAACAAATGAGCATGCATGTGCCTTAGATGCTAAAGGGAAAAATCGGCTAACATGTTGTGCTTTAAAATGATGAAATGGAGATTATGCTTAAGTAAAAATCATAGATATGTGATGATTGATTGGTGATATACATGTTTAAATAACATGCATGCAAGATAGGTGTATGAAAGAGTGATTTGGTAATAAATCTGCTTGGGAGAGCAGCAGTAACGTGACTTTGGAAAATCACCATAAATTGTGGAAGATGAATTAGAAGCTGAATAAATTATGTAATTAAAGCTTATTGAGTCTAGTTTCTAATGAAATAAACAAGAACATATTTTTAATTCTGTACAATGAGAAAGTTGATTCATAATGAAGAGTGGTCAGATTAGTCAAACAGTGAAACATGGGAAACTTTGAGAAAAATATGGTATTGATTGGCTAAACAAAAAATTCTGAAAATTTTATGGATAGAAGATATATGAGTCTATTTTCAAGGAAAATTAACGGAACTTGATTTGGAGTTTTGTAGCTCCAGTTATAAATGATTTAGTGACTATTGCTCAGGAAGACAGCTTGCAGTGAAATTATGATTATGTGGTAAACATTGACAAAAATTTGTTAATGAGTTGCTTATTGTTTTCTTATAAGCTTACTATGATCTGTAGGTGTGGTTGGCCGAATATTGTAAGGGTTAATACGTAGTTCGTATTTGAATAGTTAGATTAATGTGTTAGTAATCCAATTGTAGGCAATTCGTGTGTGGATCTCGTCAGCATATCGTCGCGAACAGGTGTGTAATTAACACCCTCTTTCTTAGTCTGGATCGGCAAAAGTCGAAAAGCCGAAATGCCGAAAATCGGTATTTTTTAGATTTGCGAGTGTGCGAATGCTCGTGAGGTAAATCGATTAATGTTTTTGGTAAGCTGCAAAATTTGGACTGCAAAGTGCATGATTTCTATGCCCTCGATATTTTTGGGCTTAATGGGCCAAAATTGGAATATGGGCCAACGGGCCCAATTCGGTAAGAACCCTCGGTACGTGATTCTGTTAGTACGTGAAAAGTAGGAATATGCATGAAAAACCCTAAAATAGATAAATTACTGAAATATCTTTAAAAGTGGAAAATTTACAATTTTACCCCTAGTAGATAAATTACCGAAATACCCCTAGGGTTAAATTGAACTAAATGCATGTTTGACTGTTGTTATTTACTGCATGCCATGTTGTTATTATCTGATGCATGGGATTGGGATATTGACGGAGGAAGTACTGAAAGTGGCTTGTCCACGTACTGGAGGCTTTGCCTCAATTTACTGTTAACTGAGCAGCAATGCTGCAACTGTGGAGTGTTGGGCTGGGTGGGTTGAGCTATTCCCCACATGGAGTGTATGGCTGGTATGGGTGGAGTGTAGTGGTTGGTGGGTTGAGTAGTCTCCCCAAATGGGCTTGCATATGTTTATTGATGTTGCATGTATTTTGAAATAGGCCTATGGGCCATACTGTTATCCGAATAAGGGGCTAAGGCCCAGTTTATTGTAATCTGAAAAGGGCTCTGGTCCAGTACCACTGTTACTTGAATGGGCTTAGGCCCAATAGGCTTGAGCTGACTTGGGCTTTGAATGGGTTTTCCTTACACACTGAGTTTCCCCAAACTCACCCCTTTTATTTTCATCCACGCAGGAAATCCCCAACCATAGTGGGCTTGGAGCTGTGAGGGAATTCGGAGTGGCCACCCGTTCTGAAAGTTTGATTTTCTTCTGGTGAACTGGACATCCTTTTATTTACGTTTGAAGTTTTTGGGCTTTTAAATGTAATAAGGTCGCTTAATTATTTTTGATGGTTTTAATATGTATTACTAAGATAGGTAATACTTATTTTAACTGTTAAAATTGGATAGCTTTAGGGCGCGTTTTCAAAAACAACAATCGATTTCAAAATAACACGACAACAAACAAAGCTTCCGCAATGAAAGTATTTTCCAAAATTAATCACTTTTCCTAAAAATGACTTAATCAAATTGGTTTCCTAGAAATATCCATGACGTTAAGGTGTGGCAATGGCGGTATGCATGTCTAGGATTGGATCCGAAGGGAGCTTGGTACTTAAGCAGTCCGATGGACTCATCACCTCTTTTCCGGTTTCCTACCTGGTGCACAGCTTCCATTCACTTTAACCTTTAATGAATTAATCTTCTGAACATCAAGTACGATTTTCTGGACTTAGAATGGAATTTTTTTTACGTTTTTAATGTGGCATGCAGGATCCGGCCATAACTTCTGGGCCGGGTTTGGGGTGTTACAGTAAGGAATGAATAGTAAAGGACTGCATGATGAATTGCTTAGTAACTAGAAGAAAGGATTACTTGAAATGTCATTCAACCGTGTTTAGATCGGCTCAAGTGTTTAATCTGTGTGAATTATTTATTTGAAAGATTTCATATGACAATTATGTCAGGATCATTTTTCCCAAGTCTAATAATAGAATTTCATTTCTTTACGGGTAAAAGGCAAATAGTCTGAACGAGAAGTGTATATCTCTTAGAAAATTTTGATATGAGTTAAAGCTACTAAGAATGATAAAGTTTTCATCTTGCGAAAGCTGAAAAGTTTATTACATGTTAGCAAGGTTTGGACAGATGAGAATATTGCTAACCAAAGCGTCTAAACTGGACTAGTCTGCATTGAGTAAAGATTTCCTAATTTTCAGTAATGCACTGTTGTATGAAGGGTGATGGTAATGTGATAGTTTGAAGCATTTGATGTCACAGAAAATTTGAGTTGTTGATGGGGTTAAAGCCGAGAATCAGGATCTACCAGATTTATCTTTGCCAGAATTAATATTAGGATGAGAATGAGAAGGATTATTTTCGAGGCTATATTAGAATTATTTCCGTAGCGGAAAGAGGAAAATGTGATAGTGAGTAGTAAACTAAAAGAGTACAGTGAGGATCGACTTTTGATGTTGAATTTTAGATTGGATCTGATTCATGGTATTATTATTCCGAGGCTTATACAGAAAGAACTGTACAAAGCTCACAGTGAAAATTAGCCTATTCATTCAGAGAGTAATGATGTGTACTGTAATTTGATTCAGATGTTATTGGATTGTGATTTATCGATGATGAAAATCTGTATGATTATTTTGGAAGAGTGCAGGTCCCTTTGATTATTGGATTTCTTGGAATTCTAGTCTCCATAAACCAAATTGAGATTCGGGTTTTATGTCATGATATCATGGGAAACTGAGAAGCCTTTGAAAATTTAAGAACAATTAGGAGTTGAGTCCATAAGCTTTCAGATCATATGAGAAATTAAAGAGATGTATTGGAGGGACCGCCTGAGCGAAGGTACTTTCGTATCGAGTATGAGATTGAGGAATCTAAGTGAAGACCACTTTTCCGGCAAGATTTTCAGGGACGAAAATCCCTAAAAGGGGGAGAGTTGTAACACCCTGATGTTGGGCCTAATTGGAAGAGTGGTTTCGAGATCACAAATCCGACGATGAAAATTTTATTTTTTATTATATTTTTATGGTCTAGGATTTCACGAAATAATTTCGTGAAAATTTCGTTCAAAAATTTTGACGTTCGGGCACTTAATTTAGTCAAAAGGACTAAATCGTAAAAAGTACAAAAGTTGAGTTCTACATACTAGAGGTGTTCAATTGTTATGAAATTTTAAATTGAGGTTCCTTAAATGGTAATTAGACCATTGGTTAATTTTTGGACAAAAATAGACATGAAATGGGTGTAATAAAATATTTTTAAGTTAGGGGGTATTTTGGTAAACTAATAATTAAAAGAATTAAAAAGGGAAATAAGCCAAATTAGCCATCATCTTCTTCATTCAACCGTTTCTACCAGTAGCAGCCATGGTTAAGGTTTGTTCAAACTCCCAAGCTCGATTGTAGTGCTCCCTAGCCCCATTTTTAAAGTTCTTTACATTTTTGAAAACCACGTAACTTGGTTAAGCTTATTCTAGCAATAATTTAACCTTAGGGTTTATATTTGGAAAAATACCCATAGGTGAAATGTATTTATTTTGATGTTTTATGATAGAATATGAAGCTTGAAATTGTGTTAAACAACTTTTACTAAGCGATTTTACGTGAAAACGAGTAAAACGATATAATCGATAAAAATACCTAATGTTCATAAGTACATGTTAGAGTGCGAATTGAATGTTGCTATAAAAGGGAAAAATGATCAGCATGTCATAAAACATAAGGAAATAGGATGAAGTTTAATTTACGAGCCTAGGGGCAAAAATGTAATTTTGACAAAGTTTAGGGGACAAATTATAATTTTGCCAAAATATGATTTTGGGTTAATTTGAATAATATTAGTCCTAATTAGGCTATCTTTGAAATGATAGAGTAAGGAAAAATCGAAATTCGGGCTAAAATCGGAAAATATCAGGTTGTGTCCAAAATGGTAGAAATGGCCATTTTCACATACGAGGTAAGTTCATATGATTTTTAGTAATGCAATGTGTAATTTAATGTTATTGCCTTGATATTAAATGAGATGTAAGTTCATGTGTAAATGTGGTAACATAATTGTTATTTTAAGTAATTTAATGTTATTTATATGATATGATGATTATTATTATGAAATATTATGCTTTGTGGAATATTATTTAGTAATATGCAAATTATGTGAGCTATATGATAAATATAAAACGCTACCAAGTATCGGTTCCAACATTCTGTGGAAGACGACAAAGATGTGTGATCGAGGAAAATCCCGTTTGAACCTTAAGAATAGATTAGGATACAAGTGACATGTCACTAGGATATTTGAGTTCCGAGCTCGTTGAGTTGAGTCCGAGTTCGTGAGATGTAACTAGGCATCCGAACTCATTGAGTTGAGTCCGAGTTCACTTATGGATGTGCACACCTGAGCCCGTTGAGTTGAGTCCGAGTTCACTTATGGGTGGGTTACATGGTAGCTTGGCTACACATATATTTCGCAGACTATTGAGTTTGTCTAGCTGTGGGCACAGCACTTATGTGCATGCATTCCGTGTATCCGATTATATTCCGAGTGTTGAACGGGTAATTTGGCAAAGTATTCATTGATGATCCCAATGAGATAAGCCATTGGTGAGTATGTCGTTGAGTTATGTTACAAGTTGTACAGGTATGTACACTAAACTTATGTGTGATGCCTTGACATGTGATGATCTATGATGTATATAGTGTTTGGTGAATATTATGAAAATGACATGATTTGGAATAAGTCCTTGATACTTGATGACATTGAGATTATGGATTTATGCTTATGAAGCATAATTATGTGCTCTTACCATTATGAATGAAATGATATTGTATGGATTTGGTGAATAATAATAGTAATGAATGAGTAAATTTAGCTTTGGCAGTTTTGGGTTACTGCAGTGGTGCAAATTTGGAAATTCACCATAAATTTTTGAAATTGGATTAGGGGTTGAATAAAATATGAGGTTAAATCCCAATGAGTCTAGTTTCACATAGAAGAAATGGTATATGCAATTGAAATTTATATTTTGAGATATTTAAATTTTTGTGAGACAGGTTCTAAATGAATTTGTAATCCTCTATTTTGATGTGAGAAAATCATTAAAAATTGTATAAAACTAATTATTGGTTGTAATTTATATTATTAAATACCTTAACGAGTCTATTCTCCAGAAAGATAGATGAGAGAATTATCCAAATTCTGTACTATGAGAAAAATAATTTTTATTGATGAGAGGTCAGAACTGTTGGACAGCAAAATAGGGGAAATTTTAATGAATAATCTGTACTAATTGGCTACACCAAAAATTCTGGAAATTTTATGGAAGAAAGGTATTTGAGTCTAGTTTCAGGAAAAATTAACGAAACTTAATTTGGAGTCTCGTAGCTCCAGATATAAATGAATTAGTAACTATAACTCGATAAAACAGCCTGACCTGAACAAGAGTAAATTGTACAATTATGGTGTTTTACCTTAAAAAAAAACATGTGGGTAATTTCTTATTAACTTCATATGGACTTACTAAGCTTAAAGCTTACCCTTCTTCTCTACTTCTTCAGTTTTGGCAGGTCTGCTCGGGGTTGGAGATCGTTGGAGGCAAAATCACACTATTAAGCTATCATTTTTGGGAGAATTAATTCAAATATTAGAAATATCAAGTGAGTGGCATGTATAGGAAGTTGGTTTGTGATATGTATTATTATTATGACTTTGACCATACATATCGGTCTGCATTGAGTTATCATATATGATCATGAGATGTGGTCCTTATCCATTATGGTTTGTAAGTTTAATTAATCATGCTATGTCCTATGTTTTGATGTGATGATATAGTTAGCTTTGTTTGGTATGCATGATTGGTAATACATCAGGTAAGTTAAATGCAGGCCAGTGGATCATGAATTAAATGGAAATGAGTAATGTTGCCTTGAATATAGATGTTTAATGGACAAATTGGTAACTACATTATGATCGTATAAAATGAGAATAAGATTTAGCATGTCTAGTTCTAGTTAATGTAAGAATGTATATTATATACAGGATGGTAAGCAAATATGTTTAAAGTGAATGACATGTTATTGCTTGATTATGGATGTGTAAGTGCTCATTTATGCCACGCTATATATCTTTAAATATGAGTCTATGCATGTGTTCGAAAAGTTTTGAATTAAATGAAATTTTATGGCCTGATTTTCGTCTATGTGTATGGTTAAGTCTGGTAATGCCTCGTACCCTGTTCCGGCTTTGGATACAAGATCTAATTATGTGTTTAGAAAGTACCGCAATATGATTTGCAAAGAGATTAATTTAGTTTTATGTATATTGATAATTATCTATTTTAAGATTTTCAATAAAATTATGCATATGATTATTCAGAAGTTATGTTTCGTCTGGTAATACCTCGTAACCCCTTTCTGGCGATGGATACGAGTTAGGGGTGTTACAAAACCTCGCCACTCTACCCTCAAAGACTTCAGAAGCAGAAGCAAGGAATTCAATTTAAGAAGTTCCTAGACGTACTCAAGCAACTTCATATCAACATCCCATTGGTTGAAGCACTAGAACAAATGCCGAACTACGTCAAATTCATGAAGGACATCCTGTCTAAAAGACAAAGACTTGGAGAATTTGAGACGATAGCCTTGACAAAAGAATGTAGTTGATATCTTCAAAACAAACTACCCCCAAAGTTGAAGAGTCCTAGATGTTTCACCATACCTTGCAACATTGGAGCAACATATTGTGGTAAGGCACTATGTGACTTGGGTGTGAGTATCAACTTGATGCCTATGTCAATATTTAGGAAGTTAGGGATAGGTGATGTTAGACCGACTACGGTTACACTTCAATTAGTATATCGATCCTTAGCACATCCAGAAGAAAAATCGAGGACGTATTGGTATGTGTAGACAAATTTATCTTTCCTATTGACTTTGTAATTCTAGAATTTAAAGCAGACAAAGAGGTGCCAATCATACTAGGAAGACCGTTCTTAGTAACCGGAAGGACCTTTATTAATGTGCAGAAGGGCAAGCTTACTATGCATGTTCAGGATGATCAGGTAACATTTAATGTTTTTAAGTCTATGCGATTTCCTGACATAATTGATGATTGTTTTACAGTGTTTGACTTAGAGGATTTAATGTGGAGAAGAAACTCAACTATGTTAAAGATCCATTAGAACAAATTTTGACATCAAACCCTCAAAATGATGAAGAGGAGGACGAATAATTAGCTTTGCTAGAAGCTAATCAAAGGGAATTTAATCCGCAATCTCATTTTGAATCTTTAGAGTTAGAGAATATGGATTATGCCCAACCAAAAGCATTAATCAAGGAGCCACCTAAATTAAAACTGAAAGTACTTCCTTCACATTTGAAATATGTTTATTTAGGTAACTCTTCTACTCTACCTGTGATTGTTTCAGCATAATTAACCAATGAGCAAGAAGAAAAACTCATCCTTGTATTGAAACAATTCAAGAAGGCTATCAGATGGACCATAGCTGATATTCACGATATTAGTCCATCTATATGCATGCACAAGATCATACTAGAAGATGGCAAGAAAGGGATGATTGTTGGACAATGAAAACTGAACCCCATCATGAAGGACATAGTAAAGAAAGAAATCATCAAGTGGTTAGATGCGGGTATAATTTACCCCATCTCAGACAGCTCATGGGTAAGTCTAATCCAATGCGTACCGAAGAAAGGAGGTATCACGGTCATTAAAAACAAGAATAACGAGTTGATACAGACTAGAATGGTTATGGGATGGAGAATTTGCATCGATTACTGGAAGTTGAACAAGGCGACAAAGAAAGATCACTTTCCTTTGCCGTTTTTGGACCAGATGCTGGATAGACTCACGGGGCGAGACTATTACTATTTTCTTGATGGCAACTTGGGGTATAATCAGATTACAGTAGCACCAAAAGATCAACACAAGACAACATTCACTGCCCGTACAGTACATTTGCATTTAGACGCATGCCATTTGGTTTATGTAATGCACCTGGTACATTTCAAAGATGTATGATGTCTATTTTTGCTGACATGGTTAAGAAATATTTGAAGTTTTTATGGATGATTTCTCAATATTTGGAGATACATTTGACAATTGCCTAACAGATCTAGCCAAGGTACTAAGGCGATGCGAAGAAAAAAACCTTGTACTTAACTGTGAAAAGTGTCATTTCATGGTACGAGAAGGTTTTTTTCTAGGGTATCAGATAACAAGACATGGAATCGAGGTAGATAAAGCAAAGGTAGATGTTATTGAAAAACTCCCACCTCTGACATCTGTAAGGGGTGTTAGGAGCTTTTTGGGCCATACCGGTTACCGAAGATTTATCAAGGACTTTTCCAAAATTGCTAAGCCCTTATGCAAATTATTGGAGAAGGACGCGGCATTCAAATTTGGTGAAGAGTGCTTAAGAGCTTTTAAAGATTTGAAGAGTCGGCTAGTCTCAACACCCATAATTATCACACCAGACTGGGATTTGCTATTTGAATTGATGTGTGACGCAAGTGACTTCACGATAGGAGCTGTCATGGGCCAGTGAAGGAACAAAGTTTTTTATTCCATCTACTGCGTAAGTCGAACTCTGACAGGAGCTCAACTGAATTATACGGTAATAGAGAAAAAGTTACTTCCTATTTTGTTTGCTTTTGACAAGTTTCGATCTTATCTTGTAGGTACCAAGGTGACTGTCTATACGGGCCACTCGACAATTAAGTATTTACTTGCCAAGAAAGACGCTAAGCCGAGACTGATCTGGTGGGTACTTCTACTTCAAGAGTTCGATCTAGAAATTTAAGATCGAAAGGGAGTAGAAAATCAAGTCGCAGATCACTTGTCTAGATTGGAGCCGTAAGAAGGGAATTCTCCACTTATACCCATTCAAGAAACATTTCCAGATGAACACATACTGAAGGTAAATCATGTCCATAATACCCCTTGGTTTGCTGATATTGCTAACTATTTAGCTTGTGATTTTATGCCGATTGATAAGACATATCATCAAAAGAAAAAGTTTCTTCACGATGTGAAGTACTATTTCTGGGAAGAACCATATTTGTTTAAAAAGTGCACAGATCAAATGATCAAGAGATGCGTGGCAGAAGATGAAGTCCATAAGATTTTATACCATTGTCACTCAGCTTCGAGTAGGGGACACTTTGGAGGAACACATACTGTGGCCAAAGTATTGCAAGCCAGATTCTTTTGGCCAACACTATTTAAAGATGCATATGCTTACGTAAGGAGTTGTGATCAATGTCAAAGGCTACAGAAATGAGATGCCTCGAACAAACATCATTGAGGAGGAATTGTTTGATGTTTAGGGTATTAACTTTCTCGATCCTTTTCCTCCATATTTTGGTCGCAAGTACATATTGGTAGTAGACTATGTGTCTAAATGGGTTGAGGTCGAGGCATATCTGACAAACAATGCTAAGGTTGTGATGAAGTTTTTGCAGAAGTATGTGTTCACAAGGTTTGGAACCCCAAGAGCCATCATCAGTGATGAAAGGTCCCATTTTTTGAAGAACTGGTTGAAATGGTTACTTGAAATACATGAAGTGAAGCACAAGGTTGCCACAGCTTACCATCCGCAGATGAATGCGCAAGCTGAACTGGCAAACAAAGAGATCAAAGGC
Organism: Gossypium hirsutum; assembly: GCF_007990345.1. Taxonomy (NCBI): domain Eukaryota; kingdom Viridiplantae; phylum Streptophyta; class Magnoliopsida; order Malvales; family Malvaceae; genus Gossypium; species Gossypium hirsutum. The sequence goes on from NC_053425.1 coordinate 72,291,506, forward strand.
ATACTTGAGAAGGTAGTGTGCCCGAACCGATGTGATTGGTCCAAAAGACTGGGTGATGCTTTATAGGCTTACAGGATAGCATACAAGAAACCTTTAGGGATGTCACCCTATAGGTTGGTCTTTGGGAAAGCCTATCATCTACACTTGGAGTTAGAGCACAAAGCTTATTGGGCTCTCCAACGACTCAACTTGGATCTTAAAATTGCTAAAGAGAAAATGATGTTTCAACTTAATGAGTTAGAAGAATTCTAAATGTCTTCATACGAGAATGCCAAATTACTTAAGGAGAGACTCAAGAAATGGCATGAAAAGCATATTCGAGTTCAAGAATTTGAAGCAAGTTGTAACACTTCTTACCCATGTCCGGCGCTAGGACAGGATACGAGGCATTACTAGACTTAAACATAAACAATCATACAAAATCGGGCCATAAAATTTCATCCAATTTAAAGCTAATCATACATATGCATAAGATCCCTATTATGGGCCTACGAGGCCCAAAACATGCTTTAGAGGCGGTTCAGGACTAAACCGAGAACCTAGAAAAATTTAGGAAGACTTAGAAAATTTTTCATCAAAACAAGGGTCACACGCCCGTATGGGTAGGTCGCGTGGTCACACAAGCCCGTGTCCTCAGCTCGTGTAACTCTCTGTTCATGACGTCAACAACAAAATAGAGGCACAAGGGCAAGTCACACACCCATGTGCTAGGTCGTGTGGTGAATTAAATTCCGAATATCAAGTGCAAACTTCACACGCCCTGGGCAAATGCTCATGTCTTGGGGTTATGTCCTCCACATGGCTGAGACAGATGGCTAAGAAAATAGCTATTTACCAAGCCATTTGTCACCCTCATTTTCACATGCTTAAACACAACTTCAATGACATTTTTCATGGCATAATTGAGCACTTAAACATCATCAAACAAGTCATGATCATGGCAAATTCATATCAACTTATTCATGCATAAGGCACCATACTTTGTCTAGCTTAAACTTATCAAACTTTCATGCCATGATTATCGTTAACACATCATCACATCTCATACTTATGCTAAGGCCTATCCATATGCCAATTTAATCACATTTCAATCATCAAGTAATCTAGAGCACCTTCACAATCCATCCATACCAAACATACATAACCACATCACATGAAACCTTTAGTATGAGCATACACATATAAATAGGCATTACAACTCAATAACCAATATGAGCCATATCTTATGGCCATATACAAAATGAATCATATTACCATTATGAGCCAACACATACACAATTAACTAAGTCCATATACATGCCATAAACTCAAAGTACAATTTCGTTTGTACCCTTCAATATCTTGATAGTGTGATAGAATCACCTACGATCCCCAATCCGAGCTAGCATCTGTGACACTATAGGAAAAATAAAGGTAGGGGGTAAGCTATATAGCTTAGTAAGTTGGCATGTAAATAATAAGCAACATTAATCATACAATATCACACACATAAAATGTAACAGCCCGGTTTAGACCCTAGTCAAAATAGTGGTTTTGGGACCATAAATTCAAGTCAAAAAATATTTTAATATTATTTTTTGTGCTTATTATATGTGAGTTAGTATGTGTGAAAGTTTCGTATGAAAATTTAATTGTTTGTGCGCTCAATTTGATAAAAGGACTTAATCGTGTAAATTGTAAAAGTTGCATGCTATATGTTAAGTGTGCCTAATTATTATGGCTTATGAAAGCAAAGGTCCTTATGTTGATATTTGACCATTGGAAGTATGAGTGTACATTAATGGCCTTAATTAATATGAATTATATGTTTAATTACAAAGGGTAAATAAGTAAATGATGAAATCAACTTATTATAATTAAAACAAAGTATGACATTAGGACATTAAGATCTCATATTTCCAAAAATAAAAAGAAGTAAGAAAGGAAAAGACAAGCAAGGTTTCGACCTTGTCTTATTTGATTAAGGTAAGATTTTTGTTTGGTTTTTGAAAATTTTTATGGTTTTGTGATCGTTGCACTATATCCTATCAAGCCCATGTCTAAATTTTAGAAATTGTTGATGATTTTAAGTTGAGCCATTGATGAAATTATGAGTTTTATGAAGTTTGATGATAGTAAATGAAAGATATGTATTGGGTTAACATGTTTTGTCTTTGAATTTTTGATGAATTTGAGTAATTTGGGCTAAATTGTGAAAATGAGATTTTGAGGGAATAAAATGTTAAATAAATAAAATGTGTGGGCTTGTATGAGTTCAGTGAATATTCGGCCTAACATGTGTAAAAGGGAACTTTGTGTATTTTGTGATTTTATGAATTAGGGACCAAAGTGTTAAAATGTAAAAATGTGAGGGCTAATTTGTAAAATGTCTTAATTATGTGTATATGGATTGAATTGAATGATTTGTTGAATAAAAGAGTTAAATTTGAATTTATATAGATCAAGAACAAAAGAAAACGGAATTAGATAGGGAGAAATTGAAAGTCGTCGAGTAGTCGACTCCGTTCGTTCGAATCCGTACGAGGTAAGTCGATATACAAATAAATGTGTTTGAATCAATTTATTTATGCTTATATGCTATTGAAATGAAATGAATGGCTTTGGAAGATGAATATGTGAAATTTTGAAAGCATCGACAGAGTTTCAACGTCTGAAAAGCCCCGTACGAACTATAGGAATAGTTAGGATACATATGTCATGACATAGGATCCGATATGTGTTTTCGTGGAAGACCACGTCTGGGATGTTGGCATCGACTTATGATTTATGTGTAAGACCATGTCTGAGACATCGGCATCATATTTGATTTCGTGTAGGACCCTGTCTTGGACAGTGGCATTGATATTTGATTACATGTAAGACCTGTAAGACCACGTCTGGGACGTTGGCATTGTACGAGCTTTCTGAGCTATCCGAATATCCTTATTGATTTCGAACTGCTCAACGGGCATTCCGAGAAGTGAATAATTATGTGGATGTGTATCCGATTCAGGTACATTTGAAATGTTTATTATCATTTGAGAATGAAAGGTAAGTATATGTACAAGTGATGATAAGTGATATAAGTATAAGAAAACATGCTATATGTGCAAATGAATTGGGAATATGTGAAATATATATGAACTATGTGGTTTGTGAATAGTATTTGACTATGGAATATATGTATTTATGATGCTTATATGTATTATAGTATGAGTTTATTTGTATAAGGCTTACTAAGCTTTTGGAAATCTTACTTTGTGTGTGTTTTCAACTGTTTTATAGATATCGAAGCTACCGGAAGCTCGGGGATCATCGAGGATCATCACCATACTATCGAACTATACTTTGGTACCTTTTGAAAATGCATATATTTAAGTATGGCATGTATAGGATAGAATTATGTCTATATGTTTTTGAGTTGTGAATTTTAGCCATGTGATGTGACTTGGTTTTGGTTGTGTTTATGTCTGATTTTTGAGTAGTAACTATGTGATGCAATATTGCCAATGTGATGTGTTTTTAAATGGCCAAGAGAATAAGTCATTTTGGTAAGTTTTTGGTAAGTGCTTATATGATGATTTGGTAAGTTCATGGCATTAAAATGAATGAAATGTGTAACACCCCACACCCATACCCCATGTCGGGTCGAAATATGAGGCGTTACCTAATTTAAACTTATGCATATAGACATTTTTCATAACACCAAAACATGGTCAAATTAAAACTTTTCAATTTTATTTATAAACTCCTTAATAAGAGCCTATTAAGCCCAAAACATCCATTGGAATCTATTCAGGACAATCTGAGTCCTTTAGAGAACTCTTAACACAGAGGCACACACTCGTGTGGGAGGGGCAACACGCCCGTGTGACAATTCAACATGGTCGTGCTATTGGCCCGTGTGGCTCACACGGCCTGAGCAATACAGGGACACGCCCGAGTCCTATACCCGTGTAGTATTAATTCTACATGCACACCTACAAGGGTTTTCACACGGCCTGGAACACGCCCATGTCTCTGGCCCGTGTCCTTCACACGGCCATGACACGTGTAACACCTCGAACCCGAGACCGTCGCCGGAGTCGAACACGAGGTGTTAACAGACTTCAAACCACTTATTTGACATTTCCCAGACAAGCTGCCAATCTGCGTACTAGTTGCTTTAAAAATTATATCTTGAGTTCTGAAACTCAAAATCCAGTTCCGTAAATTTTCCCTGGAACTAGACTCATATACCTATATGGTAGAATTTTTGTAGAATTTTTGGTCGGGCCAATTAGTACAGTTTATTAGTTAAATTCTCCCCTATTACAGGGTGCGACCACACTGACCTTCATGCATTACGATTTGGATAACTCCCTGCACAGAGCTTAAATACTGATGCCGTTTGTTTCTATAGAAACTAGGATCAGAGAGGAATCTATACATATATGGAATGACTCCTAATTATCTCTGGTTAATTTATAATGAATTTCCAAAGTCGGAACAGGGAACCCAGAAACCGTTCTGGCCCTGTCTCACGAGAACCTGAATATCTCTTAACATACTGTCCATATGATTGTTTCGTTACTTCTATATGAAAATAGACTCATCGAGCTTCGATTACATAATTTATTCACTATTTAATTCCATTCCTACTAATTTTTGTAATTTTTCAATCCCACATCACTGCTGCTGCCAGCATCTGTTACTGAAGCAACTATGCCCATTTCGTGATTTCTCATTGATCTAACTAGTAATTCATCATACATGTCACAAAATTATAATCATGACTAGCCATACCAAAGGCTAATCATTGTCCAACATCTCCCTACTACACTATTGCCATATCATGAATCTTAACACCAAAATTAATCAGCCATGACATATGGCATAAAAATCGAATTACCAAGACTTACGACCTAACGTTATAAAACCAAATCCAACTGAACATTTATGCCATTTTCGCATGGCTAAAAGTTTACATACCAAATTTCAACAAAACATATTAGCCTATACATGCCGAAATGTTCTCCTAGACCGACTAAAAAGAAGATACCAAAAGTTGCTAGCCGGTGTGATGACTCCGATGACGGCCCGATCACGCAAAAAGAGACGAGTCCAAGAAACCTAAAATAGGTGACAAGGAAACACCGAGTGAGTATATAACTCAGTAAGTCATAAGCAATGCACTACCATCCATTAATAACATTATCACAAGAGGAAGCAAAATGGAACGAGGCTAGTTACTCCATCCATACCGAACCATACCATAGTTCCTCAAACCTATCGGTTCAATCTCATACCAAGTCATGCATTCACATTCCATATACTAATCAATAGGATATTTGAGGCATTTTCATACATCATTTTATTTTCGTTACAATCATGCAACTAAACGACCTTTCACCTATTCCACGATAAATCTTATGTACGTGACTTCAATTATAATTGTCACATAGGTTCGAACTTACCAAGCTCAACTTCAAATATAAACATAGCGCCTATTAGTCACGAACTCAAGGTACTTACCCGATCCGCTGTCCGTGATCAACTCAATAATGTCGCACACTTAGTGTCCATAGTGATTCAAAAGTATATATTAAGTCCGCAAACTGAGTGCTATATAATCAACTCGCACACTTAGTGCTATATAATCAAACTCGCACACTTTGTGCTACATAATCAAACTCGCACACTTAGTGCTACATAATCAAACTCGCACACTTAGTGCTACATAATCAAACTCGCACACTTAGTGCTGTACAATTTAAACCCGCACACTTAGCGCCAATCTCATGATCATAAATGTTTATACCCGCACTCTTAGTGCCGAGATCAACAACTCAATACATCTCACCTCTTTTCTTTTCATTCAACACTTTCATCACCACATACATACATGTATATATATATATATTTATCATTCCATTCAGCATCATTACATAGACGTTATGACCATTTAAATTAATACAAACTATATGCTTAATGACTTACTTTATGTTGGGTAAAATAATTCCAAGTCGGCTACTCGATGACCTTCGATTTCCCCTTGTTGGACGCCTCTCCTTTAGGTTCTTGAGCTTAAATAAATAAATCAACTAGTTTAATTACCTTGCTAGTTATTTATATCCCATAACATTAATAGTTTCATATCAAAAGAAGCATACGGCAACATTTTATTTTTATTCACCTTATGCTTTTTACTAACTTTAAGCCATTAGGCTATTGATCACCTAAGATCCAATTACTAAAATTAACCCAATAAATATTTCAATAAAACACACATAAATATTATATACACGGCAACCACCCTTGTTAATTACTCATATATATTTTAATAATTTTCATTTCATCTTACAACCATTCTTGTTCAAAACATTAGAACCTTAACTAATACTTATAAATTGTCTCAAGGCCGAATGCATTCTTACTTCCAAAGTAACATAGTCGATGATATATTTTATTTCAAGGTACATATTCATAATTCAAATTCAACCATATAAACCAATATCACCCACTTGATCAATTATAGAGAATTAAAGTTAATATCACAATGTGTACTCTATATGGCCCATTATACATAATCAAATTTAACATCATCTATATATTTACTCATATGGCCGAATATACATACCCCCATATAATATCATTTTCATTCCATTTAACACTTAATTTCCACCACATAAACACTTGGCCGAATAATCCTAAACTAGCAAAACTCTACATTTGTTCATACCATCTTTTAAATTCACATATATCTAATTAGGTAGCTCATATTTTCCCCTTTCTAATATTTCAATCCAAAATATCAAAACACCATCATTTTAGCATTTATCCAATAATACCGTATGCACAATTTGTCACCAAAACTAAAGAAAAATCAACATATGGGTTACAATAAGAGCTTGACTACTACTAGATTCTCATAAAAATCAATAGAAATAACATGAACTCCTACCTTATTTAACCTCCAAGATAGCCGAATGCCCTAGACAAATTCCTTCCTCTTTCCCCTTTTGTTTCGGCTTTGCAAGAAGGTAAGGAAGATGAACACACTCTTTCTTCTTTTTTCTTTTTTTTTCTCTTTTCTTTGTCTAGCTACGGCTAATGGAGGGGGGGGAGATGGATGAGACAACTTTGTTTTCATCACCCCTCCCTTTTCATTACTTAATTACTAACCCTTTTATTTATTCTTTCTAACATAACACACTAAGCCAACATGTTCCCAACATGTTTCCACCCATAGCATGGCCGGTCACTAGCTCACATTTTGGGTAATTTGACATGCAAACCCATCATTTTCATAACATGCATTAATAGGCCACTTCACATTTGCCTAGCACATTTCTAAATTTTCTCACATAAGTCATATTTAATAAAATTCAGTTACAATTAACAAAATTCAAGCATGAAATTTTCACACATGCATATGTACATATAATAAGCATCAAATATGATGGCTAATTATTAGTATGACTCAGTTTTGTGGTCTCGAAACCACTTCCCGACTAGGGTCAAATTTTGGGCTGTCACAACTCTCCCCCACTCAAGAAATTTTCATCCCCGAAAATCTTACCGGTAAATAGGTTTGGGTATCGTTCTTTCATCGAGCTCTCAGTTTCCCAAGTAGCTTCCTCGATCCCGTGTTTGAGCCATAACACCTTTACTAACGGAACCCTTTTGTTTCGCAACCCCTTCACTTCACGAGCTAGGATACGCATCGGCTCTTCTTCATAACTCATATCGGCTTGAATTTCAACCTCCGACGGACTAATTATGTGCGAAGGATCAGATCTATAGCGTCGAAGCATCGAAACATGAAAGACGTCGTGAATCTTTTCAAGTTCAGGGGGTAAAATCAATCGATACGCAACTGGACCGACTCGTTCGGATATTTCGTATGGCCCAATGAATCTCGGACTCAACTTGCCCTTTCGGCCAAATCTGAGTACCTTTTTCCAAGGCGAAACTTTAAGAAACACTTTATCTCCCACCTGATATTCAATGTCTTTTCGTTTCAAATCCGCATACGATTTCTGACGATCCGTGGCTGCCTTTAGACTTTCACGGATTACCCTTACTTTCTGTTCGGCATCTTTAATCAAATCGACTCCGAAAATTTTACTTTCACTGAGCTCGGTCCAAAACAATGGTGTACGGCATTTACGACCGTACAAAGCCTCGTAAGGTGCCATCTTAATACTTGATTGAAAACTATTGTTGTAAGCGAATTCAATCAAAGGTAAATACCGTTCCCATGAACCACTAAACTCGAGGATGCAACATCTCAACATATCCTCAAGTATCTGAATTATCCGCTCGGATTAACCATCGGTTTGTGGATGAAAAGCGGTGCTAAAATGCAGCTTGGTACCCAAAGCTTCTTGCAATTTCTTCCAAAATCGCGAGGTGAATCTCGGATCTCTATCCGACACGATAGAAATAGGTACTCCATGTAATCTCATAATCTGAGAAACATACAATTCGGCTAGTTTATCCAATGAAAAATCCGTACGCACGGGATAAAGTGAGCCGACTTAGTCAGTCTATCAACAACAACCCAAATCGCATCCTTCTTACTTGCTGACAATGGCAGTCCGGACACAAAGTCCATTGTGACTCGATCCCATTTCCACTCGGGTATCATGATCGGCTGAAGTAATCCTGAAGGCACTTGATGTTCTGCTTTCACTTGTTGACATATTAAACATCTCGAAACAAAGTCGGAGATGTCCCGTTTCATACCATGCCACCAAAACCGACGTTTCAAATCGTTGTACATTTTCGTACTCCCCGGGTGAATTGACATTCGGCTACAATGAGCTTCGTTCAGAATCATCGAAATGAGTTCTGAATTTCTTGGAACACACAACCGACTTCTGAACCTCAAACAATCGTCATCATCAATTTGAAATTCGGATTCCATATTCAGAATACATTTAGCCCGTTTTGCAACCAATTCATCGTCGACTTTTTGAGCTTCACGAATTTGATGAATCAATAATGGTTTGGCCTTTAATTCAGCTACTAACACATTGTCGGGTAGAACAGAAAAGTGCACATTCATCGCTCGTAAAGCAAACAGCGATTTCCGGCTTAAGTCGTCCGCAACCACATTAGCCTTTCCCGGGTGGTAATCAATGACAAGCTCGTAATCTTTCAACAACTCAAGCCAACGTCTTTGTCGCAGATTTAAGTCTCTTTGAGTCATTAAATATTTGAGACTTTTGTGATCCGAAAATACATGGCACTTTTCGCCAAACAAATAATGTCGCCATATTTTCAAAGCAAATACGATGGCGGCTAGTTCGAGATCATGGGTTGGATAATTTCTCTCGTGTGGCTTCAATTGCCTCGACGCATAGGCCACAACTCGACCTTCTTGCATCAATACGCAACCCAACCCGAGTAGGGATGCGTCACTATAAATGACAAACTCTTTGCCTGATTCGGGTTGCACTAAAATTGGAGCTTCAATCAAATGAGTTTTCAGTTGATCGAAGCTTTTCTGACATTTCTCCGTCCATTCGAACTTAGCATCCTTTTGAAGTAGCTTCGTCATTGGTGTGGCTATCATCGAGAAACCTTTTACAAATCATCGGTAATAACCGGCGAGCCCCATGAAGCTCCGAACTTCGGTAACATTTCTTGGAGGCTTCCAGTTAAGTATGTGATACGGGGTTGCGCGCGGACCAAGATCGAGTTGCCAAGTCACGAGAAACTCCTACGAAAACCCTAAACAATTAGATCTGAAACGAAACAGAAAATTAAAAGATTAGATTTTTGAATTTTCAGATCTGAAATAAAATCCCCAAAACAGTAAAGAATCAAATAGAGAATAGAAATAAGTGTTAATAAGGAATCTTGAAACCCTAGAAGAGATTGCGATTCTGCCCAATTGAACACCCAGATAGTTTTCCCCAAATTTCGGCAATCTAATTTCTCCCAAAAAAGAGTATGGATGAATCGGCAAGAACCCTAGAAATTGGGGATTTTTGGGCTAATTCCTTAAGATAGAAAAAGGCTGAAAACACAATAAGAACAGAAAATAAATTAGATAAAGATTCGGCACAAGCAGAAATAAAGAAAGAATTGACAGTAAGAAATTAAAAGATAAGTCCTAAGAAGCCTTGAAATCCCGAAAGATCTCACAACTCCCTTCAAACGGCTCTAATCTCCCCTCCAAAGAATATCAATGGCAAGAAAAAGGTTGAAGATGGCTCCCACAATCAAAAAGATTGTTAAAACAACTTCTAAAGAAAACTCAAGAGAAAATCCTTGAAGAACTCAAAGAGAATTTTCACTCAAATCAAATCTGAAATTTTCAATGTAATTGTAATGTAATGTAGGGTGGCTGGCCAAGCCATATAAATAGGCCTTTCAAATGTTTTCCTAATTTAATTAGAACACTAAAACTAAAACTAAAAAAAACTCCTAATCATTTTAATATGGAAATTCGGCCAAGGGTCTTTTATTTGGGACTCTTGGACTGAATATAAAAATTTAAACTAAGTAAAATAAATAAATAAATAAATAAATAAAAATAAAACTTTACAACTTGGGCCACTTTGACAATTTGGCCTGATTTTCAACTAAGTATGGGTGGATTTCTTGATTGGGCTTGGAAGAATTTGCTTATTGGGCCTCGCCTTCAAGAATTTGGGCTTTTGTGACTCGTATCATTCCCCCCTTCCTCAAAAAGATTCGTCCTCGAATCTGAAAAATCAAATGAACTCGACTTTCCTCTATCGAACGGGACTAATGGCAATTGAGTCCACTGAGAAGAATAGCCATGAGATAGTAAATAGCAACAGAAATAAGCTTGTAGTCCAATCATAAGCATAATAGAACAGGTATAACGCATGTGAATGGACAGATTCAGATTACCATGCAAACAATCTAATTTACTCACCACTGCCTCGTCAAATATTTGAAACAAAGATGGACATGTTTTAAGGCATTCAGTCGTCTCACATTGTTCCCACAAACCATGAATAAATTGCGAGTAATAAATCAAATGGTAAACATAATCGTCACAAGTAGGTATTTGAAAAGATTCACATGGTTCACAGAGTTGCATAATCATACCATGCATTAATCGACGGTCTATAGATTCACTCACACATGCATTATCAAAAACAAGAATCTTTTTATCAACCATCAAATAGATAGATCATCAATAAATAAAATAGGACAGTCAAGCACGTTTCGATCTAAGTGTTCATCAACACGATCTTTATCACTATCCGAGGAGTACAAAAGTGTTTCAAAGGTTTCAAGCATCTTACCTCGATAAGCAGAAGAATAAGGGTCGATTTTACCTTTTCATTTAAAACAAACCTTCGCTCATCGGGGGCATAGTGTAGTCGAATCTTCGTTGTTGAGTTAACGTTTGTCAAAATGGAACTCAAACTTCATGTACAACCACATAAACTGTTTAAGGCACGAATATAAATTGAAAACAAATTTGGAAAATTTCGTTACCTTATTCTCCAAAACAGATTTGGACAAATTCAAGGATTTTACACAAGGTAAATCAAGAGAATAACAAATCACGCTTCTTTTCGTAATGACTTTATCAACCACAATGGAAGAGTAACAATTAATCGGATCAAAATGAGGGGATCTTTTAAGAACTAAGTCACCAAAAGTTTTATCAATAATTTTCAAATCTGCACTGGACTCGGTTTCTAAAATTTCCTTACCTCGCTTACCTTCGGGATCATGTAGTGTGATTTCATCTTTGCTTAAGTTGATCGTATGAAAGCGTCTTTCATTTGAGAGGTATTGAAGTTGAAAGTTATCTTTCGATCTTTCGGGAACCTGAAAAGTAGCAACACAAGAAAAATTCATATCTTGGTTAGTGGAAACATTCCTCACTACCCTTTCCACGTCTTTTTCTTTTGTTTCTTTTTCTAATTCATTTTCTCTTCTTTCTTCAATTTCTTTTTCACTCTCAATCTCTTTTTGCTCTTTTTCATTCTCTTTTTCTTTTTCCTCACTTGTTTTAACAGAATTTTTCAGTTTGATTTGGTCCTCATGGACTTGTTCCAGAGTGAGCGGCACTAAGGTGAGTTTCTTTCCTTGATGCTTGAAAGAATACCTATTGGTACGACCATCGTGAGTGACTTTTCGATCCAGTTGCCACGGTTCTCCTAGCAACAAATGGCAGGCTTGAATAGGCATTACGTCGCACACAACTTCATCTTGATACTTACCGGTAGAAAAGGCGATGCGCACTTGTTGAGTGACCCTAAATTGGCCTTCGTTGCTAAGCCCTTGTAGTTGATAAGGTTGTGGATGCTTGGTAGTGGTTAAGCAAAGCTTTTCCACCATCGTCGTGCTGGCTATGTTCGAGCAACTTTCACCATCAATAATAACTCTACAAAGCTTACCTTGTACGTGGTAGCGAGTATGAAAGAGATGTTCTCGTTGCTGCTCGCTCTTTGGTTTTGCCAAAGATGATTGTCCATGATCATGACAATCATCATCCATTCTAGGGACACGTCGAGGGCCGCGCCTATGGGGCTGGTTATTCCTATCTTCTCTGATTGGATCTCGATATTGAAGTTCTTGATTCATTCGTACCTCATTCAAAGTTGTAACACCCCGAACCCGAAACCGACACCGGAGTCGAACACGAGGTGTTAACTGACTTTAACCCCTTATAAAATTTATTTTCCAGACACTGCCCAATCTGTGTACTAGTCGTTTTAAAAATCATATCTTGAGTTTCGTAACTCAAAAATCAGTTTCGTAATTTTTCCCAGAAACTAGACTCATGTGCCCATCTATGTATTTTTTCTAGAATTTTTGGTCGGGCCAATTAGTACAGTTTATTAGTCAAAGTCTCCCATGTTGCAGGGGTCGACTACACTGACCTTTGCCCATTACGACTTGGATATCTCCCTGCACAGAGCTTCAATACTGATGCCGTTTGTTTCTATGGAAACTAGACTCAGAGAGGAATCTATACATATATGGTATGACTCCTAATTATCTCTGGTTAATTTATAATGAATTTCCAAAGTCGAAACAGGGAATCCAGAACCGTTCTGGTCCTGTCCCACAAAATCTGATTATCTCTTAATATACTGCCCATATGATCTTTTCGTTACTTCCTCATGAAAACAGACTCATCGAGCTTCGATTACATAATTTATTCATCAATTAATTCCACTCCTACTATTTTTAGTGATTTTTCAACCTCATGACACTGCTGCTGCCAGCATCTGTTACGAAAGTAACTAGGTCCATTTCATGCCTACCCTTGATCCAACTCAATCGAACATTCGTGCCATTTTCGCATGGCTTAAAGTTTACATGCCAAAGTTCAAACACAACGTAATAGCTTATACATGCCAAAATGTTCTTCTAAGCCAACTAAGAAGAAAGTACCAAAACTTGCTATCCGGTGTGATGACTTCGATGACGGCCCGATCACGCAAAAAGAGATGTGTCCAAGAAACCTAGAATAGGTGACAAGGAAACACCGAGTGAGTTTATAACTCAGTAAGTCATAAGCTATGCACTACCATCCATCAATAACATTATCACAAGAGAAAACAAAATGGAACGAGGCTAATTACTCCATCCATTCCGAACCATACCATAGTTCCTCCAACCTATCGATTCAATTTCATATCAATTCATGCATTCACATTCCATATACTCATCAATAGGACATTGAAGCATTTTCATAAATCAATTTATTTTCGTTACAATCAAACGACTAAACGGCCTTTTACCCATCCTACGATAAATTTTATGTACGTGACTTCAAGTATAGTTGTCACATAGGTTCAAACTTACCGAGCTCAACACCAAGTATAAGCATAGCACCTATTAGCCATGTACTCAAGACACTTACCCGATCCGCTGTCCGCGATCGACTCAATAGTGTCGCACACATAGTGTCCATAATGATTCACGAATGTATATTGAGTCCGCACACTCAGTGCTATATAATCAACTCGCACACTTAGTGCTACGTAATCAAATCGCACACTTAGTGCTACATAGTCAAACTCGCACACTTAGTGCCGCATGGTCAATTCGCACACTTAGTGCATCATATTCATTTCGCACACTTAGTGCAACATAGTCAAATCGCACACTTAGTGCTGTACAATTTAATCCCACGCACTTAGCGCCAATCTCATGGTCATAAATGGTTATACCCGCACGTTTAGTGCCGAGATCAACAACTCAGTACATCTTACCTCTTTTCTTTTCATTCAACAATTTCATCATCACATACGTACATGCATATATATATATGTATATTTATTCATTCCATTCAGCATCAATACATAAACATTATGACCATTTGAAATAATACCAACTACATGCTTAATGACTTACCTTGTGTTGGGTAAGACGGTTCCAACTCGACTACTCAGTGATCTTTTCTTTGCCTTTATCGGATCTAGTTCCCTTTTGCTCTTGAGCTTAAGTTCAACAAAATTTAAAATAGTCATTAATCGACTATTCAAGTATTACTTTCAGAATAATATATATATTGATTTGACCTTCACACACATAGATTATAGTAAGCTTTATAATAGTCAATAAATAACTCATTGGCAAATTTTCATTAATGTTTACAACAAAATCACATATTCACTACGAGCTGTTTTCCTGAGCAGTAGTCGCTAAATTGTTTATAACTGGAGCTACAAAACTCCAAATCACTAGCCGTTAATTTTCCCTGAATATAGACTCGTATATCTTCCATCCATAAAATTTTCAGAATTTTTGGCTTGGCCAATCAATACCAGATTTTTCTTAAAGTTTCCCCTGTTTCACTGTTTGACTATTCTGACCACTCTTCACTACGAATCAAATTTCTCATTTTACAGAATTAAAAATGTGTTGTATTTGATTTCATTTGAAACTAGACTCATTAAGGAGTCTAAGCATATAAATTTTATCTTATAATCATTTTTGTACAATTTATAATGATTTCCTAAAACAGAACAGGGAATCTAGTAGTCATTTTGACTCAGCCCACAATACTTCAAATATCTCAAGATCGGTAACTCTTTTATTTTTATAGTTTCTTTGTAAGAAAT